>NW_006930977.1:0-4231 GCF_000298275.1 Orycteropus afer afer
AGATTATCTTCTGTGTCTGTGTTAATTGGTTTCCCTTTTCTTTGTTGAAGAGGGTCTGTGCAATCCTTCTGCCTAGTCCGCCATCTTGCCCCGCCTCCCATTTCATTTCTTGACTGCTGCTTCCATATGCTTTGATTCGGGATCCAGGTAAATGAAATCCTTGACAACTTCATTCTTTTCTACATTTATCATTATGTTGCTTATGATCCAATTGTGAGAACTTTGGTTTCCTTTGTGTTAAGGTGTAATCCATATTGAAGGTTGTTGTTGCTGTTATTTGCCGTCAGTCAGACCCGACTCATAGTGACCCCTCCTTGGGTTTCCAAGGCAGTATCACTACGGAAGTAGATTGCTCCATCTTCCTTTCAAGGAGTGGCTGGTGGGTTTGAACTCCCAGCCTTCTGGTTAGCAGTCAAGTGCCTTAGCCACTATGCTACCAGAACTCCTATTGAAGGTTAGAGTCCTCGATTTTCATCAGCAAGTCCTTCAAGTCCTCCTCAGTTCCTGCAAGCAAAATTGTGTCATCTGCATATCACAAGTTGTTAATGAGTCTTCCTCCAATTCTGATGCTGCGTTCTTCTTCATATAGTCCAGCTTCTTGGATTATTTGCTCAACATACAGATTGAATAAGTATGAGGAAAGAATAAAACCCTCATGCACACCTTTCCTAATTTTAAATCATGCAGTATTCCCTTGTTCTGTTCTTGTACATGTTATTCTATGTAAAGGTTCTACATGAGCACAATTAAGGATTCTGGAATTCCCATTCTTTTCAATGTTATCCATAATTTTTTATGATCCACACAGTTGAATGCCTTTGTGTAGTCAATAAAACACAGGTAAACATCTTTCTGGTATATAGAAATTATTGAACAATATTGTTAATATCATATACAAGTAAAATTATGTGGAAGATAATTTAAAAATGATTGCAGCAGTGTTACCTAAAAATAGGTTCTGCCCAGTGAGGCTTTCAGTCAATAAAAGTACATTGAGGTCAGGAGAGAGGAAGAGCATTTATTGTAAGCATATGAGCAAGGAGCAGAGAGGGAGTTCCTCCGATTCTGCTCCACTGTTGGAGGGAGGCTTTGGATTTTATACAATTGTATAAACAAGAAAGTACATACAAAGAACAGATATTACATAGATTGCATAGGCTAATATTGTACACAGGTGCAGTGCAGCTGATGATGTTGATAAGCTCACAAAATGGTGTCTACGCTCCACCCTGGGTGTGATTCTTATTACCCTAATGAGACCTTTAGTGACCTTTCCATGCCCATCTTGAGGCCAGCATAATAAGTCTTAGCTGGTCTAAACCAGTTTTGGACCAGGAACTTAGTTTTAGTCTTAGGAAATGTCCTGAGAAAGAACAAGACATTCCTTTGGGATTTGGTTATCTGTCAGGAATAGTAGTGGAGCTGGGCTTTCTAGCAGCAGTATATTGTCAAGGAACTGCCAGAAATTCAATCTGGATTCAGAAGAGGATGTGGAATGAGGGTTATCAATGCTGATGTCAGATGGATCTTGGCTGGAAGCAAAAGATGTGCACAGGTAGATCTTATGTAATCACTTGAAACTCAGAGAATTCAGGGCAAGTTAGATAGAGGAGTTTTCATTTCATTTGCCTCAGAATGGCTTGTTCAATAGGCATTTCTTACTGACCTCTGATGGGATACAGGCTGAAACTCCTGATCCATTCTACATTCAAAACATTTCCTGAAAGTCCATGAAGCCCAGATGATCACCAGGGGGCCTGCGTTACAGTCTGTGCTGACTTAGAGTGAGACCAGCCAGAGAGGAAGGAAAAGAATGGAAAGAGCATTCCTTGTTTCTCTTCTAGGTTCCTCCAAGTTGTCTGGTCCAACCCCCTAGTAACTTGTGACTTTTCCAGGCATTAAGTACCAAGGAAAGATTTGCATTTGGATTCTGTCCTATAGGTTTCTGGCTATGTGACCTTGGGTATGATATTTACCCTCTCTGAGTCTCAGTGTCCTCATTTGTAACTTAGGACCCAAACCATGGTTTTTTAAATCACCTCATATGCATGTGAAAGTTGGGAAATAAAAAAGAAAGCAGAAGTATTGATGCATTTCAATTGTTGTATAGGTGAAGAAAGTGGAATATACCTTGGACTGCCAAAAGAAGAAACAAATCTGTCTAAAGAGAAATAAAACTAGAATGATTCTTAGAAGCCAAGATGGTGAGACTCCAATTTTCTTCTTTGGTCACACCATCAGGAAAGACCAATCACTAGAAAAAGCCCAATGAAAACAAGGGAAACTTTCAGTGACATAGATTGACACAAAAGCTACAACAATGGACAACAAGCTACCAAAGATCACGAAGATGGTGCAGGACCTGGTAACAGTTCATTTTGTTATACATAATGAGTCATAACCACCCTGAGTCATAACCAATTCCATGGCAACTAACAACACATTAGTTCCTATGTTTTATGCTTCTGAGTTTTAAATGAGACAATGTAGGTGAACATATTCAGTATGATGCCTAGCACATAATAGGTGTTCAATGAAGAATAGACATTGATTATTAAGGTTTTCCTTTCCTTGGAGACTTAACTTTTGCTGATAGTATCATATATTCTTTTTTATATATATATATAGCTTGAGTATTTGAACACTTTATAGTTCACCCATCTACAGAATATATTATCACTCCTGTTTCATAAAGAAGAGGAAGTTCTAAGATATTATGTATGTTATCATTCCAGTTTATCTAGATTCTACATTTCATAATTCTCGTGATGCCAGGTATGGCTGATGATAATGTTTATTGGATACATTCCAGGGCCACAGCTCCAAGGAGAATTACCTGAAAGTGACTGAGAGAGAGAGGAGCATGTGACATGTAGGGAGCTCCTCCTCATGTGCTTGAGGCCAGCTCCTAACTGCAGCCTCTACTCACCCAACCCTACTCTGACTTTTAAGTGCATGTACCCTTCCTTCACATGCTAGTCTCAGCTGCCCCTTCACTTGGCTTAGAGACACAGGAATGAGCAATGTTTTCCCAGAGCATAGGGAGGTCACAGCTGCACAAAAGCCTCAGGCCCCATTCAATTTGCTCTATTAAACCATTTTCAGGTGCCATCTTCTGTCAGATAATATGCTTAAAATTAACATCAAATTTCATCTTCACTTTAACATTTTATTCCCTTTTAACAAATGGAGAAAGGATAAGAGAGCTTGAATGTGAATAAGCTCTGAGAGATTAATGCACAACTGTCTGACTGCAGAGCCTGAGGTGTTTTTTTTTTTTTTGGCTTGCTTCATTTTTTTTTTTTTTTATTATTAGGATTTGGGTGAAGATTTACAGAGCAAATTCACTTTTCATACAGCAGTTCACATATACTTTGTCTTATGTCATTGACCAAAATTTACAATGCAGCAGCTCCCCTCCCACTTCCTCCCCATAATTACCTCCTCCCAGTGTCCATCCCTTCATACTCTTCTGCACCCTGAGCTATCTCCCTGTGCATATTGCTTCATTTTTAAGATCTACACTGTTGTCTCTCAAGGACAGAAAGACATTGGAAAGGTGGATGAAAGGGGTATCTGGCCACAAATAATGGTAAAGTTAGGCAGATATGATTCAATGGTTGTGATGGTTAATTTTATGTGATATGATTCCCAGTGTTGTATAGTTTTCTTCTATTTTGCAATCTAATGTAATTATCCTTCATTGTATGTGTTGTAAAACATAAACCTCCATATGTTAATGAAGCAGGATGAGTGTGGGCCATTTCCTTGAGATAAATTTCTCTCTCTCTCTCTCTCTATACATCACTGATTTTGCTTCTATAGAGAACCTAACCTAAGACATTTGGTACAAAGAATGGGGTAGTTCTAGAGAAACAGCATTGTAAGAGTTAGTTTTCTATGTTGGTTCTCATGTCTAGGAGCTCTGATAGTATAGTGCCTAAGGCATTTGACCGCTAACCAGAAGGCTGGCAGTTCAAACCCACTAGCCACTCCTTGGAAGGAAGGTTGGGCAATCTGCTTCTGATACTGCCTCGGAAACTGCAGGAGGAGTCACTATGAGTTGGATCTGACTCCATTCATGTCTGTTGTTGTTGTAGTTGTTATGTGCCATCAAGTCGGACCCAACTCATAGCCATAGCGACCCCTCCTTGGGTTTCCAAGGCAGTATCACTATGGAAGTAGATTGCCCCATCTTCCTTCCGAGGAGTGGCTGGTGGGTTTGAACCAC
>NW_006930978.1:0-3462 GCF_000298275.1 Orycteropus afer afer
TTAAAAAAAAAAAAAAATCATAAAAAAAAAAAGTGGACCACCATCATATTTTTTGAGCCCTAGATAAAACTACATATGGATTATTCACCTATTTGAGCCAATAAATACTTTTCATAAAAAATCAAATACATTTGGGAGGGCTTTTCTGCATTAGTTATATAAAATAGTCTAACTGAAACAAGTTGACATACATGTATTGGTCAAAGCCAGAGATCATTCCTGTGGGCTTGTGAGATAACCAACAAACTGAAGACACAAAATGCAAACTGTGGTTATAGTGTGGATCCAGACATGGGGAAAACAAACGTTTAGTTCTTGGACTATGCAGCTGGTAATGATGACATTACTCAACATATGTAACTTTTCTGTTCATTCATCCTTGGCCTTTAAATAGGCATTGCTTTGAATTCTATTCTTACTCAGTTACAGTGTTTGTATTCTTTGGTACCTTTACGTATTTGGTCTGCATTGTTAATTAAAGTAAAACTCTCTTGAGGTCAAGGACTGTATTTTATTTATTTATTTATTTTTAACTTGTATTAATTCAAAATATTTATTGTTCAATATCTGTTGTTGAAGATGTCTTACTGCATTATAAGTTGTGGTTAGATGCAGTTGAGTAGATTTCTACTCATAATGATGCTATGTTCAACAAAACAAAACACTGCATGGTCCTGTGCCATTCTCACAATCATTGTAATGCTTAAGCCGATTGTTGCACAGACTGTTTCAATTCATCTCAATGAGTATCTTCGATTTTTCTCTGACCATCTACCTTACCTAGAATGATAACCTTCTCCAGGGACTTGTCCTACTAGCAACTTGACCAGAGTATGTGAGAGAAAGTCTGACCATTCTCACTTATAAGGAACATTCTGGCTGTACTTTCTCCAAGAGAGATATGTTCATTCTTCTAGCAGTTCATGGAACATTCAATATTCTTCCCCCAACATCACAGTCCAAATGCATCCATTCTTCTGTGGTCTTCCTTATTAATTGTGTGGGAAACTATTGAAAATACCACAGCTTTGCTCTGGTGCACCTTAGTCATCAAAGTGATATCTTTGTTTTTAAACACTTTAAAGAGGTCTTTTGCAGCAGATTTATCCAGTGCAGTACATTGTTGGATTTCTTGACTTCTGCTTCCATGGATATTGATTGTGGGTCCAATTTAAAAGAAATCCTTGACAACTCAAATATTTTCTCCATTTATCATGATGTTGATTATTACATGGATTCTTGCTTTCTTTATAGTGAGGTGTAATCTACACTGCAGACTGTAGTCTTTGATCTTCATCAGTATGTGTTTGAAGTCATCTTTACTTTGAGCAAGGAAGGCTGTGTCACCTGCATATCATAGGTTGTTAATGAGTCTCCCTGAAATCTTGATGCCATGGTCTTGGAATTATTTGCTCAGCCTACAGATTGAGTAAGTATGGTGAAAGGGTATAAATCTGATGCACACCCTTACTGATTTTAAACCATGCAGTATCCCCCTGTTCTGATTGAATGGCTGCATCTTGTTCCCTATGAGCACAATTAAGTGTTCTAGAAGTCCTATTCTTTCTGATGTCCTCTATAATTTTTTATAGGCCAAACAGTCAAAAGTCTGAATAATCAATAAAACACAGGTAAACATCTTTCGGATATTCTTGGCTTTCATCCAAGATTCATCTGACATCAGCAGACATCCCCTGTTCCATGCCCTCTTCTGAATCCAGCTTGAATTTCTGGCAGTTCCCTATTGATGTATTGCTGCAACCATTTAAAAAATTATTTTCAGCAAAATTTTATTTGTGTGTGATATTAATTGTATGGTTCAATAATTTCCATATTCTGTTGGATCACTTTTCTTTGGAATGGGCACCAATATTAATCTCTTTGTCAAGATAGAATATCTTCCAAATATCTTGGCATGAATTATGTGTGCCTCCAGTGCTGTAACCATTTCTTGAAACATCTCAGTGGGTATTCAGTTAATTCCTCAAGCTTTGTTTCTTGCCAATTCCTTCATTGCAGCTTGGACTTCTTCCTTCAATGTCATCTGTTCTTGATCATATGTTACCTCCTGAAATGGTTGAATGTTAACCAATCCTTATCAGTATTGTTGTTGTTGTTGTTGTTATGTGCCGTCCAGTCGGCCTCAACTCATAGTGACCCCTCCTTGGGTTTCCGAGGCAGTATCACTACGGAAGTAGATTGCCCAACCTTCCTTCCGAGGAGTGGCTGGTGAGTTTTGAACCGCCAGCCTTCTGGTTAGCAGTCAAGTGCTTTAGGCACTATGCTACCAGAGCTCCTCTTTATATTCCTTCCAACTTCTTTTAATGCTTCCTTTCATATTGTATTTCTCAATATTTTTTTCCTATAGAATCCTTCAATACCACAACTCGAGGCTTAATTTTTTTCTTCAGTTTTTTAGCTTGAGAAATGCCAAGCATGTTCTTCTCCTTTGATTATTCAACTTGAAGTCTTTGCACATTTCATTATAATACTTAATTTGTTCTCTTTGGTTGCCTTTGGAAATCTTATGTTCAGCTCTTTTACTTCATCATTTCATCCCTTCACTTTAGCTACTCTCCACTCAAGAGTAAGTTTCAGCGACTCTTCTTATACTAATTTGCATTTTCTTCAGTGCTCATATTCATTTGTATCTTCTCTTTCTTGCTTGTCTTTCTAATGACCTATTGCTTTCTTATCATATGATTTCCTTGATGTCATCTCACAACTCATCTGTTTGGTTTTTGGCTACTGTTGTTCAAGAGGTCATATCCTTTAGATGGTCTCTAAATTAAAATGAAATATGATCAATTTTATATTTTGGATCTCATGGAGTTGCTTTAATTTTCTTCAGCTTCAATTTGAACTTGCATATGAGCAATTGGTGATCTACTCCTGTCAGTTCCTGGCCTTCTTTTTATTGATAATACTGAACTTTTCCATTGCCTCTCTCCACAGATGTAGTTAATTTGATTGCTGTGTTTTCCATCTTGTGAGGTACACATATATAGTCACCTTTTAAAAACCAGCACTATATAGGTGCTGGTCTTGCAAAATTATATCATGTAATCTCTGACATCATTTCTATCACCAAGGTAATATTTTTCAACTATTATCTTTTCTCTTTGTTCTCAACTTTTGTATTCTAATCCTCAGTAATTATCAATACAACTTAACTGCTTGTTGTTGTTGTTGTTGTTATTTGCCTTGGAGTCAGCCCCGACTCATAGCGACCCCTCCTTGGGTTTCCAAGGCAGTATCACTACGGAAGTAGGATTGCCCAAACTTCCTTCCATTTCAGACTATAGAATTTGGTAAAAAATTTCAATTTCTTCATCTTTGGCTTTAGTACATTATGTGTAAATTTCAATAATAATAGTATTAACTTGTCTTTCTTATGTTGTTATGTTGTTGTTATTTGCCGTGGGGTTGGCCCCGACTCATAGCGACCCCTCCTTGGGTTTC
>NW_006930978.1:3838-4512 GCF_000298275.1 Orycteropus afer afer
GCACTATGCTACTTTCTTATAGGTGTATGAATATTACCCTATCACTGACAAAATTATACTTTCAGATAAATCATGAAATGTTATATTTGATGATGAATGTAGACACCATTCCTCTTTAATTAGGCACTCATGACACAATGGCTTACATGATTGTCCAATTCAGAATGGCTACTGCCAATCCATTGCAGCTTACTAATGTCTAGAATATCAGTCTTCATGTGTTTCATTTCATTTTGGACAATTTTCCATTTTCCTAGATTCCATATGTGTACATTCCATGTTCTTATTATTAATAGATGTTTGTAGCTGCTCTTTTCTCATTTTGAGTCATGTACCATAATCAAATGCATGTCCCTAAAGTTTTACTCCATCCACATCATTAAGGTGAACTCCACTTTGAGGAGGCAGCTTTTCCACAGTTATATTTTGAGTGACTTCCAACTTGAGGGGCTCATCTTTCAGCACTATATCAAACAATGTTTCCCTGCTATTCATAAGGATTGCAGTTGGCAATTTTTTCAAAAGTGAACTGGGCAAGCCTTTTTCTCCAATTTCTTTTAGTCTGGAAACTCCACTAAAACCTACCTACCAGGAGGCGGGGCAAGATGGAGGACTAGGCAGAAGGATTGCACAGACCCTCTTCAACAAAGAAAAGGGAAACCAATTAACACAGA
>NW_006930979.1:0-521 GCF_000298275.1 Orycteropus afer afer
ATCTCTCTCATAGCTAATGATCGTGAGCACTTCTATGCATTTCTTGACTGCTGCTTCCATGGATGTTGACTGTTGATCAAAATAGAATGAAATCTTCACCAACTTCAATTTCTTCTCCATTTAACAAAGATTTTCATTTTCTTCATGTTCTGGCATGATCCATACTGAAAAAATATGTCCACTACTTCTCAACTAAAAGCAGCAACAATGAGCAATGAACCATTTGATACTGAGTCAGTTCTAACTCACGGAGTCCCCATGTCTGCTGCAAAAAGTTACTGCTCCCAAGTGGTAACTAAACAGTTGGCAATTCAAGTTTACCCAGAGACATCTCATAAGAAAAACCTGGTGATCTGTTTCTAACAAATCTGCTCCTGAAAACCCTGTAGGGCACAGTTTTACTCTGATGCACATGAGGTTACAATGAATTGGTAACATATTAAAAATAGGAAGGAAGAGTCATTTTTAGGTGGCGTAGTGCCTAAGGCATTTGACTGCTAACCAGAAGGCTGGTAGTTCAA
>NW_006930979.1:4386-5164 GCF_000298275.1 Orycteropus afer afer
ATGGTGACTTATGTGTGTCAGAGTAGAACTATGCTCCATAGCATTTTCAAAGGCTAATTTTCCAGAAATCGATCACCAGGCCTTTCTTCTGAGGTTCCTCTGGGTGGACTTGAGCCTCCCACCTTTTGATTAGCAGCATAGAACATAACAGTTTGCATCTACTGTTGCTTAATTAATTGTATGACTATCTTCCCATTTGTTAAAAGATAGTTTGGATCTATTGTCAGCTTCTTGTTGAATGAGTCAGAATGAAGGCTTAAATGCATTGTTTATTGTTATTATTATTCAGTATGTTTTTTTTTTTCCTGGTGAGTGATGGAACATGATACTATTTCGACATGCTGTCAGGAAAGGAGAAAACAGATGCTCTGGAGATGTGTTACAGGTTCACTGAGGTAATTTGGAAGAATAAGGACTGTCAAAGCAATCAAACTAACACACAAATTTCTATTAACCATTAGTAAAGACGTTTTGGCAGAACAGAAGTGGAAAGTTCTGGCAACATTGCTCTTGTATGTAACAATACCGGAGATTCAGTTGTCACAAGTGCTAACAGTCTTGATCATAAAGTGGAATAGGAAGATTTTGTCCAGCTGGAAAGATTAAGATTTGCAGCACCATTAAGTGACATTGCTTCATGGAAACTCCGAGCCTCAACAGCTAATCAATTTTAGAGAGAATCGTAACATATAAGAAAACAGAAGGCTATGAAGACTTTTCTATGCTATCGTTTACTTTCTAAATCCCTATAAATGCAATTCTTCACTTGAACACATTT
>NW_006930980.1:0-4175 GCF_000298275.1 Orycteropus afer afer
CTTCTGTGTCTGTGTTAATTGGTTTCCCTTTTCTTTGTTGAAGAGGGTCTGTGCAATCCTTCTGCCTAGTCCGCCATCTTGCCCCGCCTCTCCTTTCACATTTTTTATACAAATTCTTCCATGCCATTTGTTACAATTTTCACAATGTGTCAGCATTCTCATTATTTCCTTTCTCTTTGTTCTGTTTCCATTGATGTAGCTTCTCTTCCCCTCCTTGCCTTCTCATCTTTGCTTTGGGTCAGTGTTGACTGTTAATTTCAAATAGCTGATGTGTAAGGAAGCATATTACTCTTATAAGAGCAGGTTCTTCATTGCTTTCTCAATTGAACAGCTGCAAATAAGAATCCCATTCACTACACGCAAAAAAAATCACTTCCTGAAATTATTTTGCTCATCTCCCTTACTTTCAAATCTTTCGCACTCACTAAGGACTACCCAGACCGTCTCTTTTAGAAAAACTCTCCCACCAATGCTGTGTACAAACTCTGAACAGTTTTCCATCTCTCACCTTCCTGACCTCCCCTCCCAGGCTCACATCTTTCTCTGAAAGAAGCCCCTTGGGTTACATGTATTCTGAATAACAAAGGAGGGCCAGAGGCTGCCCTAACTTCTTAATTGCCATAGATGTGGCTCGGACTAATGGCAACCCCATGTGTGCAGCGTAGAACTACTTCATAGGGTTTTCAAGGCTCTGACCTTTCAGAAGCTGATTGCCAGCCCTATTTCTCAAGGCTCCTCTGGATGGGTCTGAACCCCCAACCTTTCTGTTAGTAGCAGAGTGTTTAACCATTCGAGCCACATAAGGAGCCCTTCCTGGCTTGTCAGTGCTGTAAAATAAAACACTATTTAATTTGTTAACGTGCTTTCATTCAATAAATATGTTTTTAAAGACTATGAAGTGCATGGTACCTTGCCAAATGGTGTGGGAAAATAAAAGACAAAACCATCTCAGCACTTCAGAATTGTATAACCGAGTTAAATCCTACTTTATCCAGTGTCCACATTTTTGGTGCTCCAGCTGCCCCATGAGTAAAAACCCAAAAGTAACCAAAACAGTTGAACAACAGTTAAAATAGGGAAAATAGCCAATGCCAGATATCACAGAAGATGCAGTGTGACTGGCCATTTTGCTGACCAAAATAAATACTACTATTACTATTGACTGGCAAAGTCTTTTAAATAAAAGACTAAAAAGAAAATGTGATCCTCTTATGCCAGAATCAAGAATCCTAAGGATATATCCTAAGATAGCAGCAAATAGCAGGAAAATAAAAGTGAAAAGCAGGCAAAAGACAGGAGAAAACTAAAGAAGTGGATACTAGAGGCAGCTAGAGACAGGCTGGTGTTGCTGGGTGGTCCAATAAGTTAACAAGCTGGGCTACTAACTGAAAAGCTAGAGTTTCAAGTCCACTCAGATGTGCCTCTGAAGAAAAACCTGGCAATCTACAGCCAAAACCTCAGCTGTGGAAAACCCAATGAAGAATAGTTCTACTCTGACACGTATGAGGTTGTGCTAAGTTAGAGTGGACTCAATAGCAATTGGTTTTTTAGAAATATACTAAGACGTAGATACCTTTGACATTAAGGAGTTGGTTGCAGGGATTAGAAATGGCCTTGATGAAAGAGAGAAAAGGGTTTTATAACAAGGAAGGAAGCTCTCTCAGTATCAGGGGCCAGACTTGCATCAGAGGAGACACAGTCCAGGTGTACGCACATATGTCTCTGCAGTGTGAACAGTAGGACCCTGTCACATCGAAGAGCGCTGGCACCTTCTCGTGCCAGAAGGCTAGCCAGTGTTGCCAGATCTTCTAGTTTTTTTTTTTTTTTTTCCCCCTTAGAAGCCAACAAATGTGATTTTATATGAAATTTCTCAGTCTTTAAATATTGGCCCAACTTTACAAAATCTGATACCATATATGCACTGTTTAAAACAAGAAAACAACACTGTCTTAGTTATCTAGTATTTATAACTGAAATACCACAAGTGGATGGCTTAACAAACTGAAATTTATTTCCTCACAGTTTAGGAGGCTAGATGGCTAAATTTTGGGTGCTATCTTGGGAAAAGGCTTTCTCTCTCTGTCAGTGATATGAAATATCCTATTTCTTCAGCTTCTGTTCCCTGGTCCTTTGGAGATATTCCGTGTACTTTTGCATGTTTTTCCCCATCTCAGGAGCTCTGGTGGCACAGTGCCTAAGATATTTGACTGCTAACCAGAAGATTGGTGGTTCAAGCCCACCAGCCACTCCTCAGAAGGAAGATTGGGCAGTCTACTTCCCATAGAGATATCACCTTGAAACACAGGAGGGGTCGCTGTGAGTCAGAATCAACTCAATGTCATTGAGTGTGTGTGTGTGTGTGTGTGTGTCCCCCTCCCCCGTCTCTGCTTCTTCCTTTGCTTGTTTAATCTCTTTTCTATATCAAAGGAGATTTACTTAAAACATACCCCACCCTAATACTGTCTCATTAACATAACAAAAACAACTCATTCCCAATAGGGATTATAACCACAGATATAGGGGCTAGCATTTATAACATATATTTTTGGAAGACTTCATTTGATCCATAACAAACACTAAATATGGTCTTTGCATAAATAACTATTTAGTGAAACTTTGATTGGAATGACAAACTCCAAGTGTAGGGTAGTTGTTACCCCTGGAGAGAGAGGGAGAGAGGAAGGGAAAGGGTACACAAAGGACTTCTATTGCATCTGTAATAATTGATTAATTATAATCTATAATCAAGGGAGCTCTGGTGGTGTAGTGCCTAAGGCATTTGACTGCTAACCAGAAGGCTGGTAGTTCAAACCCAGCAGCCACTCCTCGGAAGGAAGTTGGCAATCTACTTCCATAGAGATACTGCCTCAGAAACCCCAGGAGGGGTCACTATGAGTAGAATTGACTTGATGGCAGTGAGGTTGGGTTTTTTTGTTTTTTGGTTTTTTTTGGGGGGATAAATAAAAGCAGAATATGGAGATTTGTTAGACCTGATTATAGGTGCATATGTTTTCATTGCATTATTGTCTCAATTGTTCTGTATGTTTGCAGTACTTCACAATTAAAAAGAAATAATACTGTACAGGCCAAACAAAATAGTTTTAGTCCATATCAGGCCAGTGGAGTGCCATTTACAGCTTCTGCACAGCACCCTTCAATAGACAGAGACCGAGCTCAGGTCAGACCAGGCAGAACAGCATTTCAGTTATCTCCAGAGCAAGGCACAGGTGACCCAACTATCTTTACAGCCTAGTTGGGCATCAGAATCACCTGTGCAGCTTATTAAAAATTCTCATGCTTAGTTTTCGCTCATATTCTCCTAAACCATAGCCTACACGTAGAAGTCAGGCATCTATGTTTTTTAAAAGCTATCCAGATAATTCTGATGTGCAGCCAGCACTAGAAACCGCTGTGATAACTGTGAGAACACTACTGTGGCACAGGAAAACAATACCAACCAGAAAAGCGTAGAAGTCAGGGGGCTCCAAGCAAGGGGCCAACTTTAAAAGGCTCAATGGTTATAGATGGCTTTTCTGAATTAGACCATAGCAAAATGACAATGAAAGCAAAATAACAAAGAAGGCTTCATCTCTCAGAAATAAGAAATGTTCTTGAAAAGATACTTTACCAGAGTAGTTAGAAAAAATATTCAATGTGCTGTTTTAAAGAAACAAATTATGCACCTACTGTAGGCCAGATTTCTGCTAAGGCCTGTGTAAAGATTGAATAAGACTCTGTCCCTGCTCTCTAAAGGAGCTTAACATCTAATGGAGCAGATAGACATGTAAACAAATAATTTGTCCCTTGGGAATAGGGAGATTTGTGATGTGCCTAAGATTGTTACACCTTAAAGACTCCAAACAAGAACAATCCAAGTTATTGGACCTCAGAGTTATATCTTAGTCATTCTTGAATGGCCTGGGCATTGGTAGAGAGACCTTTTGAAGTTGGACAAGAGAGCTGAAGGAAGTGGAAGGATCCTTGAACAACTTCAGATACTTTAGATCTAAAATGATCAGTCTTTTTTTTTTTTTAATTGTGATTTGGGTGAAGGTTTACAGAGCAAATTTACTTTCCATACAGCGGTCACATATACTTTGTCTTATGACTTTGACCACAGTTTACCACAATGCAACAGCTCCCCTCTCACTTCCTCCCCATAGTTACCTCTTCCC
>NW_006930981.1:0-493 GCF_000298275.1 Orycteropus afer afer
CTCATGAATATAGATGCAAAAATCTTCAACAAAATCCTAGCCAATAGACTCCAACAACATATCAAGAAAGTCATTCATTATGACAAAGTGGGGTTCATTTCAGGTATGCAAGGGTGGTTCAACATTAGAAAAACAATCCATGTCATCCACCACATAAATAAGTAGTCACTTCTTGTGGGCTCAGGACCATAGTCACAGGAGACATCAAGCTCAATTGGCATAACATACTACACAAAAACATTGTTCCACCTCCTACTTTGGCAATTTGGCAAGTAGCAACTGGGATCTTAAAAGCTTGCAAGTGGCCATCTGAATGCAACAATGGGTCTCTCTTCATTCAGAGCAAAGAAGAATGAAGAAAACCAATGATACATGGAAGCAATTAGTCAAAGTGGTTGATTGCATTTTACACCATGTGATCCTCAGCCTATACAACTATGAGACCAGAAGAACTAGGTGGTGCCTAGCTACTGCTGTCAGTCACTCAGAGAGG
>NW_006930981.1:2608-4233 GCF_000298275.1 Orycteropus afer afer
TATGCAAAGGCATTTGACTGTGCGGATCATAACAAATTGTGGATAGCATTGCAAAGAATGGGCATTCCAGAACACTTAATCATGCTCATGAGGAACCTGTACATAGACCAAGAGGCTGTTGTTCAAACAGAACAAAGGAATACTGCATGGTTTAAAATCAGGAAGGGTGTGCATGAGGGTTGTATCATTTTCCCATACTTATTCAATCTGTATGCTGAGCAAATAATCTGAGAAAATGTACTTTCTGAAGAAGAACATGACATCAGGATTGGAGGAAGACTCATTAACAAACTGTGATATACAGATGACATACCTTGCTTGCTAAAAGTGAAGATGACTTGAAGCACTTACTGATGAAGATTAAAGACCACAATCTGCAGAATGGATTGCACTTTAACATAAAGAAAACAAAAATCCTTACAACTGGACCAATAAGCAACAACAAGATAAACAAAGGAAAAGATTGAAGTTGTCAGAGACTTCATTTTACTTGGATCTACAATCAACACCCATGGAAGCAGCCGTCAAGACATCAGACAGTGTATTGCACTGGGCAAATCTACTGCAAAAGACCTCTTTAAAGTGTAAAGAAGCAAAGGTGTCACTTTGATGACTAAGGTGCACCTAACCCAAGCCATGGTATTTTCAATCGCCTTATATGCATGTGAAAGCTGGACAATGAATAAGGAAGACTGAATAAAGGGTTGATGCCTTTGAAGTATGGTGCTGGCAAAGGATACTGAAAGTACCATGGACTTCCAGAAGAACAAACAAATCTGCCCTGGAAGAAATGCAGCCAGAATGCTCCTTGAAAGTGAGAATGGCCAGACTTTGTCTCACCTACTTTGGTCATATTGTTTAGATGGGACCAGTCCCTGGGGAAAGAGATCATGGTTGGTAAAGTAGAGGGTCAGCAAAAAAGGGGAAGACACTCAACAAGATGGATTGACACAGTGACTGCAACAATGAGCTCAAGCATAGCAAGGATTGTGAGGCTCGTGCAGGACCTGACAGTGTTTCATTTTGTTGTATGTAGGTAGAGTCACTATGAGTCGAAGCTGACTCTACATCACCTGATAGCAACAGCATATGCTTGCAAACCTGGAGTGCAACGGACCTGTAGCTTCAAATCCACTGACCACTTAGTGATTCATTTCCAGTTTGGTTAATGGAGATATTTATCCTCCCCCTTCCCCATTCTTATATTTTACCAGCCATTGCGATGTGTTTGCAGCTAAGCAGGTAAATCAAGCATTCACTTTGATGCTTCATCTTGACTGGAAATTCAATCTACATTGTAAAATTTTTCATTTGTTTGAAAATCCATTTATTTTTTATTTCCAAAAGCTACATGCTATAGCTGTGTAACTACATCCTATAAGTAATATTATTTTATTAAAATAATATTACTTACATTTATTACAAAAGAAATATTTTCAACATTTATAAGCATTTTTATGGTTTTAGTGAAAACAAAGCATGCTAATAGCCTGTTGTTTTTCATGATGGTTTTTGTGCTTTTCATACAGCATGACAACTCCTCTGGTGAAACTATCTAAAAAATTCCATGACTAAGCTGCAGAACCAGACTGGAATCTTTCAGTCCCGGCTTCAAGTTCTAGCTG
>NW_006930982.1:0-677 GCF_000298275.1 Orycteropus afer afer
ATAGTTTTTGAAGCTAGGTTATGGGCATATGGGGGTTCATTTTACTAGTCTTTCTTTCTGTTTGAAATGTTTTGTAATACATTTTTTAGAAAGAAAAAAAAAGTCTGCTCCATGAAATACAATTGTGGATTGGATGAGGTAGTTACTTAGAGTGGCTGCTGCTGCTGTTCCTGTTGATAATGAGAATGAAAATAGTGATAGCATATGACATTTATTTAGTGTATGCATGGAACTTTGGTATATGACAAAGGTGACATAAGAGATAAGTGGAAAAAAAGAGAAATCTCAATAAATAGAACTAGAAACACAATGATTCCTATAGAGAAAAGATGAAATTGAATCATTAACTCATATATACAAAAATAAATTCAGGATGGTTAAAGACTAAAATACAGTAGTAGTTAAGGCTGTGTGTCAACTTGGCTGGGCCTGGTTTTGAGTGGTTGGGCAGCTGGATGTAGTTATTCCTCATGATGAGACTGGTAATCAACTCCATGGTAGAATCTGCTGATAGCAACTGAGTAGCTGCCTTGGGGATGTGGTCTGCTTCCAGTATGTAAGAAGACATTGCAGAAAGGTCCTGAGCTTTTTGACACATCTGGATCCTGCATTTGGTCAAGTCTTCATCTCAGCGGATTGCCATGTGGCCCACTGATTTTGAGACTGTTTCTGGATTT
>NW_006930982.1:2715-3281 GCF_000298275.1 Orycteropus afer afer
TCTCTAATAGCTAATGATCATGACCATTTCATCATATGTTTGTTGTCTGCTTGAAGATCCTCCTTGGTGAAGTGTCTATTCACATCTTCTGCCCATTTATTAATAGGATTGTTTGTCTTTTTGTTATTGAGGTGTTGGAGTTTTCGATAAATTCTAGAGATAAGTTCCTTGTCAGATATGTCATTATCAAATATTTTTTCCCAATCTGTAGGTTCTCTTTTGACTTTTTAGGAGAAGTCTTTGGAGGCATATAAAAATGTAATTTTTAGAAGGTCTCAGTCATCCAGTTTCTCTCTGCTGTTTGTGCATTTTGAGTTATGCTTGATAGTCTATTTGTGTCATATATTAGGATGCCTAAATTTGCCCCTGGATTTTCCTTGAGAAACTGTATAGTTTTAGGTTTCACATTTAAGTCTTTGATCCATCTGGAGTTCTTTTTGTGTATGGTGTGAGGTACAGATCTTGTTTCATTTTTCTGCAAATGGATTTCCAGTTTTGCCAGCACCATTTATTAACCAAACATTCTCTTCCCCATTTAATGGATTTGGGGCCTTTGTCAAAGATCA
>NW_006930983.1:0-1584 GCF_000298275.1 Orycteropus afer afer
TCTTGATTATTACTGGTGATTAGAATGTGAAAGTTGGAAACAAAGAAGAATTACCGGTAGTTAGAAAATATGGTTTTGGTGATAGAAATGACGTTGGAGATCACATGACAGAATTTTGCAAGACCAATGACTTATTCATTGCAAATACCTTTTTTCAACAACACAAATGGTGGTTATACACGTGGATTTTGCCAGACAGAGTACACAGGAATCAGATTGACTACATTGGTGGCAAGAGGTCATGGAGAAGCTCAATACCTTCAGCCAAAACAGGACTGAGAGCTGACTGTGGTACAGACCATCAATTGCTTGGATGCAAGTTCAAATTGAAGCTGAAGGCAATGAAAAAAAATCTATGAGAGCCAAAATATGACCTTGATTATATCCCACCTGAACTTAGAGACCAGATGAAGAATAGACTTGATACACTGAACACCAATGACCAAAAACCAGATGAATTGTGGGATGACATCAAGAAACACACATAAAGAAAGCAAAAGATCATTAGAAAGACAGGAAAAGAAAAAAAGACCAAAATGGGTGTCAGAAGAGACTCTGAAACTTGCTCTTGAACCTCTGTTACAGTAGCTAAAGCAAATGGGAGAAATGACAAGACAAAAGAGCTGAACAGAAGATTTCAAAGAGCATCTTGAGAAGACAAAGTCAATTATTATAATAAAATGTACAAAGACCTGGAGTTAGAAAACAAAAAGGGAAGAACACACTCAGCATTTCTCAAGGTGAAAGAACTGAAGAAAAAATTCAAGCCTCAAGTTGTAGTATTGAAAAATTCTATGGATAATATGTTGAATGATGCAGGAAGAATCAAAGGAAGATGGAAGGAATACACAGTCAGTGTACCAAAAAGAATTCATCTATTTTTTTCTATTTTTCATCTATTTCAGGAGGTGGCATATGATCAAGAACCAATGCTATTGAAGGAAGCAGTTAAAGCTGCACTGAAGGAATTGGTGAAAACAAGGCTCCAGCAATTGATGGAATATCCATTGATATGTTTCAACAAACGGAAGCTGTTCTAGAGGCACTTACTCATTTTTGCCAAGAAATTTGGAACACAACAACCTGGTCAACTTAATGGAAGAGATCCATATTTGTACCCATTCCAAAGAAAGGTGATCTAACAGAATGTAGAAATTATCAAACAATATTAATATCACACACAAGCAAAATTTTGCTGAAGATAATTCGAAAACAGTTGCAGCAGTATATTCACAGAAAACTTCCAGAAATGCAAGCTAGATTCAGAAGAGGACATGGAGCAAGGGATATCATTGTTAATGTGAGATGGATCTTGGCTAAAAGCAAAGAATACCAGAAAGATGTTTACTTGTGTTTTATTGACTATGCAAATGCATTCAACTGTGTGAATTATAACAAATTATGGATAACTTTGAGAAGAATGGGAATTCCAGAACACTTCATTGTGCTCATGGGGAACCAGGAGGCTGTCATTCAACATATTGTTCAAATAGAAGAAGGGGATACTGCATAGTTTAAAATCAGGAAGGAGTGTGTCAGGGTTGTATTCTTTCACCATAATTATTCAATCTCTATGCTGAACAA
>NW_006930983.1:3184-4324 GCF_000298275.1 Orycteropus afer afer
TTGAGGTAAACATAGAAGAATTATCTAGTTGGTTTCTTTATAAAGGATATTTCTAATCTACATGAAATTTCAGTGCCATGTTTTTTGGAAGGCTCTCACCTTCTCCATCACTTCCACTTCATTAGCATTGCCATCATAATCACCATTAAACCTTATACTAATGTAGCCTTTTATATATAATTTCTCCTTCATTATTTAATTACATGTTTATAACCTCTTTGTCTAGTGGCTCAAGCCACTTCATGCTGGCTTAAGTGATTGTTGTTGTTAGCTGCTGTTGAATCAGCCTTCAACTCATGGTGAGTCCATGCACAATATTTTGATCTATACGGCTTTCATTGACTGATCTTCAGAAGTAGATCATCAGGCCTTTCTGCCCAGTCCATCTTAGTCTAGAAGCTCCACTGAAATCTGTTCAGCATCTAGCAACATGTAAGCCTCTGTTGACAGACAGGTGGAGGGTGTTCATGAGGTACATTGACCAGGAGTTGAACTCAGGTCTCCCACGTGGGAGGTTAAAATTTTACCACTGAACTACAATTGCCCATGTTGCTTAAATGATAAAAAGGATATGTTGGCTTATACTATTTTAAAGGTTAGACTGGCTCTATGCACTATTTGAGCCATTGGCTCAGTGATATGACAAGGGATATAATTTCTTTTTCTTTTCCTTCTTTGCCACCCTTAATGCCACCTATGTCCTAAGGCTCATTCCTTTTATGATCCTAAGTTGTTGCTTCCTGGGCTACATGCTACTTACATTCTTCCTCATTCAGATCTGGTAAATAAGAAGGTATTTTTGTCTCAGAATTTCCAGTAGAAGTGCTGAGGCTCAGTCTGTTTGGACAAGGTTAAATTCTCAGCCAACCCTTAAATCAATCACTCTGGTCAGGGAGATGAGATGTAATAACTGGCTTAGCTTAGGTCATGTACTCCAACATATGGCTGAGGGTAGAGTCAGTTTCTTAGAAATCATATACTTTCCCAAATGGGAACTGGATTATTTTAGAAAGGAGGAAATGAAGTGAGAGGATGAATGCTAAAATGGAAACTAAAGAGTGTCCTTTGTAGAAATGTATGTATTTTTATTTTCATTTGACAACTGAGGAAATAGAAATTCATAGTACTATTATCTGTACA
>NW_006930984.1:0-4220 GCF_000298275.1 Orycteropus afer afer
CTCCACAAACTGAGGTTTTTTTTAAAAACTCCTTAGGAGATTTCAACGTGCAGCCCGGAATGACAACCACTGGTGTATAAAAAACCAGTTGTGGTTGGTGTGACTGGCTCATGGCAACTCTGTTGGTGTTGGACGGAGTAGGACTGTGCTCCACAGGGCTTCCGATGGCTGACTCTTTGGAAGCAGATCACTAGACCCTTCTTCTAGGAGAATCTGGGTAGGCTCAAACCACCAAACTTTTGGTTAGCAGCTGAACACACTGACTGCCTACATCACCCGGGAACTCCATTCCCACTCGTGACGACCCCTGGGGACCCGAAATCATTTGAGGAGTCAGGAAAGGCTACATCTGAGACCTGAAAGCCAGCTGAGGAAGACTGGGATGGGGGTGGGAGAGGAAAGAGGGGTACAGAGAGAGGGAACAACAGGGACAAAGGTCCTGAGGTGAGAAGGAACTCAACCAGCTAATGTGGCAGAGAGCAGCAGGGCCATGGTGACCAGTGAAGAATTTTAAACCAAGAGTGGCCTGGTCAGATCTGAGTTTTAGAAGAGGGCTGGCAGATAGCCACAGTGCAGTGAGCGACTACAGCAGCCTGGATTAGTGCAAGGCATGGTTGCATCTGAATAAGAATTTGGAGTTAGAATCACCAGGTTTGGCTGCTCACTGGGTGAGTGAGTTTCATAGTCTTGCTGGAAGGGTCTACCTCAGATAACTCATTTTTCCAGAAAATGACTAACTAAACCTGAGGGAGGAAAAAGCCATTCCTGCTGTCCTTATTTTCAAAACAAGACTTCAGGCCCAGGGCCCATCATAGGTCTAGAGCCCCATCTGTGGTCAGCAGCTGGGGACGCCCTGTGAGAGATGAGGCAAGATCCCTCTTGGTCAGTCCATCTGGCTGTTTGCCCTCTGATCACCAGCCCTAGGGAAGCAGGATCTGATGTCATTCCTCCCCTTACCTGTTTTCCCCTCCCCATGCCTGTACCAGTGCAGTGCCTATCCTACAGGAGACACTGATGAGGTGGTTGACCAGAGCTAACATTTATTTAGGGCTTTCTGTGTGCCAGGGAGTGTCCTAAGAGTTTGGCATGTATTGGGTCATTTAATTGTGGTAAGTGGAAGAGTCTGGACTGACGTGCACAAGGAGTAGATTGCTCAGAGCAGAGAGGGGTCACTGCAGGCTGGGAAGGCTTCAGGGAGGAGCCATGATGTGTGCTGAGCCCTAGATTCTGCTCCGGAGCAGAGCGGCTATAAGGAGGGTAGAGAAGGTGATAGGAGCACAGTGGGAGTAATAGCGTGGAGGTGGGAATGCCCGTGCGGCAGAAAGGCCTAGGGATAGTGGTGCTTCCACTGTGTGGTAGGCCTGGCTTATTGGGGATGCCTTAGGGTGGACTGAGGTGGTCAGAGGGGCTCCAAGCCCACTGGGGGCTCTGTTGTTGTTCTTGTTATGTGCTGTCGAGTCGGCCCCGACTCATAGCGACCCCTCCTTGGGTTGCCAAGGCAGTATCACTACAGAAATAGATTGCCCAACCTTGCTTCCGAGGAGTGGCTGGTGGGTTTGAACCACCGGCCTTCTGGTTAGCAGTCAAATGCCTTAGGCACTATGCTTCCAGAGCTCCTACTGGGGGCTCTAGGCCCAATGAATTCAGGAACTACGTTCAAGCCAGTTCCAAGTAGAACTTACCAGGCAGGTAGGGGTGGGTCTGCAGGGAGTTCCCCCACATTCCTACCAGCCCTGGTGGAGCCCCAACCCTCACTCCAGGTCCCAAGCTCTAAGTTCTGACTTTAATATGGGATTCTGACTTGGGGTCCATGATCTAAAAAAAACTACTAGTGATTCTGAAAGGTCCCAACTAAGAAAGCAAAAGTATTGAAGTCTGAGCCCACTTCCTGCTTGATGGAAAGACCAGGCAGCCATGGGATCCTCGACTCCTGGACTCCTGCTTTCTAGCCCGGATGGCCCCTTCTGGGGAGAACAAAACTTGGCCATGATTTCAAAACTGGTTCCTCCACTTACACAGTGCGGCAGGCTACCCTCGATGGACAGCCAGTCTCTGTCAGTCGCTGGCAGCACCCGGGCCAGGCCCTTGGTTCCTAGGCATGTAGTGGGTGGTACTGTGAACATGGACTTCAGAAGCCTTTAGGGAGGGGCAGAGTACCCAACAAGCAAGGTAAGCACGGGCTTACTTGTGCTTACTTGCTAATCTGCAGTGAACAGTTTGGTAAGTAAGCACAAGTAAGCCTATGCTTACCTTGCTTACCAGATATTCTGTCCCTCTGGTAGTCTGTGTGTCAACTTGGCTGGGCCTAGTTGAGCGGCCGGGCAGCTGGATGTAGTTATTCCCCATGGTGAGATTGGTAATTAACTCCATGGTAGAATCTATTGGAGCAGCTGAGTAGCTGCTTTGCGGAATGTGGTCTGCTTCCAACACATAAGAAACAGCTTTGAGAAGGTCTCCAGCTGATGGCACACTTGAACCCTGCATACAGTCCAGTCATTGTTCAGCAGCCTGCCATACTCTGGCAATCTGGGACTTTCAATGGACTTGAATCAATGGCCTGCCGTGTTGTTTGGCAACATTGGGACTGTGCCTTTTTACTTGTTGCGGTGTAGTAAATTACTTAGTGTGGCTTTTCTACCCATAAGTCTTTGTAAACTCCAAGGTGGGATTTTCTATGAGCAACTGAGGAGCTCCTGATTGCTGAAGTTGTCCACCTGGAGTATTTCTGTTGGGCGTGGCACAAAACAATGTTCTGGGAGGTGCCCACTCTCTCTCAGGTGCTTAGAGTTCTGATGCTATGATTGGCTAGTTTGGCCACTCTGCCAAGCTCAAAAGGAGGCCTCCTGGAAGCAGAACTCTCTCTCTGATTGCTGGGTGAGGAAGACGTGCTGCCGAAAGAGACACGCGTTGCTGGAAAAAAAAACGCAAGACACGCATCGCTGAGTGAGACACCGAGGGACCAGCACTGCTGGGAAAGAGACTGTTGGCTGAGGGACGGTGGGCTGGGAGAGAGACTGAGCGTTCTTCCTGAACTTGAATTGTAGCCTGTGGTGCTTCCCTAATAAACCCCATAATCTGTGAGTTCTGTGTGGCAACTGCAGTGAATTATCGAACCCAGGAGAGAGGTGGTGGGTGTTTTGGGAGGAACAGTTGGAGAAAGGGCTGGAGGGAGGCAGCATGTCTGGCCTTGCAGTAATAGGCCTTGGGCTATTGATGGTGATTCTGCCTTCCTCTTGTGGGGTTAGAGGAGGTCATGACATGTGGCCTCCTCACCGTTTTACCACGTGTCAACTTTGGGTTTGTCAGCCTCAGCAGCCAGCAGCTGTCTGAGTGAAGGAAAGCCTCCAGCTTCAGTGGGCCAGGAGCAGGAGGCAGAGCTGAAGCTCAAGGTTGAGGGGCTTTCACCCAGCCCCTAGAACCTGGCACTTTGAACTCAGACTTAAAGTCTCCAAACTGCAAGAGAATAATCTTCTGTTTGTTAAAGCCATCCCATTTGTGGCATATTCCTGTCAGAACAGCACTAGGTAACCAAAACAGTCCCTATCAGGGGTTGTAAATTTGAAAAGAGCCTTTGATTCTGTAGGAAGGTGCTGTGGGGTTGGGAGAGAGACAGATGCCAACCATACCTAGAAGCAGAATCTTTGATGTGGTGAAAAAATGTGAAATTGTTCACTACAGATTAGTAATGTAAGCATAAGTAAGTCCATGTTTACCTTGCTTAGTGGGTAATCTGATACTGCTTTTAGGGCTGGAAGAAGCCTGGAAGAGTGTGGCTGGTCCAACTTGCCCCACTAGTGATGCCTTCAAGATGAGTTAGTTTTTTGAGATGGAAACAGAGAAGATCCACCTCAGATCTCCTAGCATCCTCTGTAGGATCCAGCCTAGGGATGAGCACCAGTCAGTGTCTACACTTTAAGACTGATAGTAGCCTCCCCCAACTCCAAAAGCCAGTGAACAACTGGTGTGGTAGAGTCTCTAAAGACCAAGCCAAACTACTGCCATGGAGTTGATTCTGACTCATAGTGACCCAAATTGGGTTTCCAAGGCTGTAAATCTTTACGGAAGTAGATTGCTGGTGGGTTTGAACCTCCAACCTTCCAGTGAGCAGCCAAATGCTTTTACCTATTGCACCACCAGGGAGCTCTGGTAGCATAGTGCCTAAGGCACTTCACTGCTCACCAGAAGGCTGGCAGTTCAAACCCACCAGCCACTCCTCAGAA
>NW_006930985.1:0-1031 GCF_000298275.1 Orycteropus afer afer
CAATGACAAAGATCAGATGAGTTGTGGGTTGACATTAAGAACATCATACATGAAGAAAGCAAAAGTTTGTTAAAGACAGGAAAGGAAAAGAAAGAAAGAAAGAAAGAAAGAAAGAAACACACGAAAATCGATATCAGAAGAGACTCTGAAACTTGCTCTTCAATGGAGAGTAGCTAAAGTGAATGGAAGAAATGATAAGATAAAAGAACTGAGTAGAAGATTTCAAAGGGCAGCTGAAGAAGATAAAGTAAAGTATTATAATGAAATGTGCAAACACCTGGAGTTAGAAAACCAAAAATGAAGAATACTCTTAGCCTTTCTCAACCTGAAAGAACTGCAGAAAAAATGTAAGCCTCCAGTTACAATATTGAAGGATTCCAAGGGCAAAATACTGAATGATTCAGGAAGAAGTTATGATAACTTCTTAGCCAGTCAAACACCCTGGGGGAGTGAGTCACTGAGTCTATTGCCTAGGGTCCATGGTCATAGGGAACATCAAATTCCACTGGCATATCATACTACACAAAAACATTGTTCTACATCCTACTTAGGTGAGTAATGCCTGGGGTCTTAAAAGCTTGCGTGCAGCCATGTAACATGCAACAATTGGTCTCTCTACATCTGGAGCTAAAAAGAATCAAGAAAACCAATGGAACTCAGAAATAATTAGTCCAAGGAACTAGTGAACCATGTGAACCTCAGCCTACTTGACCCTGAGACTAGAAGAACAGGATGGTGCCTGGCTACCACTGTCAATCACTTTATACATGTTTGTTGTTGTTATTGTTGTTGTTGTTGTTATGTGCCGTCGAGTTGGACCCGACTCATAGCGACCCCTCCTTGTGTATATATACCCAAAAAAGCCAAACTCACTGCTGGCAAGTCAGATCTGACTCATAGCGACTCCTCTTTGGGTTTCCAAAGCAGTATCACTATGGAAGTAGATTGCTCAACCTTCCTTCTGAGGAGTGGCTGGTGGGTTTGAACCACTAGCCTTCTGGTTAGCAGTCAAATGCCTTAGGCACTATGCT
>NW_006930985.1:1706-2788 GCF_000298275.1 Orycteropus afer afer
TTCATTGATATGTTTCAACAAATGGATGCAGCACTGGAGGCACTTCCTCATTGATGCCAAGAAATTTGGAAGACAGCTACCTGAACAACTGACTGGAAGAGATCCATATTTGTGACCATTTGAAAGAAAGGTGATCCAACATAATGTGGGAATTATTTAACAATATCATTAATATTATATGCAAGTAAAATTTTGCTGAAGATAATTCAAAAATAGTTGCAAGAGTATTTTGACAGGGGATGTTCAGAAATGCAAGCTGGATTCAGAAGAGGACATGGTACAAGGAGTATCATTGCTAATGTCAGATGGATCTGGGCTGAAAGCAAAGAATACCAGAAAGATGTTTTTTTCTGTTTTATTGACTACACAAAGGCATTTGACAGTGTGGATCATAACATATTGTGGGTAACACTGCAAAGAATGAGAATTCCAGAACATTTTATTGTGTTCATAAGGAAACTGTACCTAGACCAAGAAGATATTGTTCAGACAGAACAAGGGGATACTGCATGGCTTAAAATCAGGAAGGGTTGTATCCTTTCACCATACTTATTCAATCTGTACGCTGAGCAAATAATCCAAAAAATAATGCAAGAAGCTGGACTATATGGAAAATGTGGCATCAGGATTGGAGAGTCATGAAAAATTTGCATTATGCACATGACATAACCTTCCTTGCTGAAAGTGAAGATGACTTGTAGCAGTTACTGATGAAGATCAAAAACTACAGTCTTCAGTATGGCTTACACCTCAAGATAAAGAAATAAAAATCCTCACAACTGGACCAATAGGCAATATCATGATAAATAGAGAAAAGGCTGAAGTTGTCAGAGATTTCATTGGATCCACAATCAGCACCCATAGAAGCAGCTGGCAAGAAACCAGATGTTATATTGCACTGGGCAAATCTGCTACAAAAGACCTCTTTAAAGTGTTAAAATTCGAAGATGTTTGAAGACTAGATGTGCTTAAACCCAAGACAAAGTATTTTTAATAGCCTCATATGCATGTAAAGTCTGGACAATGAATGATAAGGAAGACAGATGAGTTGATGCCTTTTAATTATGGTGTTGGTGAAGAAT
>NW_006930985.1:2958-4131 GCF_000298275.1 Orycteropus afer afer
TCAGAATTAATCCATGGTCAGAAAGAATTGATGATTTTTATATTTCAATTTATTATGTAATTTTGATTCATTCCAAAGTCATAATAATTCAGAATTACATTTGTTATGAAGTAAAAATACGAATAGTTTTTGTTGTTAGTTGCCATCCAGTGGATTCCACCTCATGGCGACCCCATGTGTTACACGGTGAAACTGCTCCATAGGGTTTTCTTGGTTGTCGCAAAACCAAGAGCATTGTTGTTGCATAGATTCCTACTCGTAGCGATGACATTGTGCAGACAAACTCTACTGGGCACTTATATAATGTCCTGCAAGGTTTCAAAAGCGGTAGATCTTTGCACAAGAGGACAGCCACATCTTTCTATGTGTTTTGCTTGGCTCCAACTGCCCACCTTTAGGTTAGTAGCTGAGCGCCTTTAACCACCACACCACCAGGACTCCCTCTTTCTTGGTTATAATATTAATAGAAGCAGGCCTTCCCTTCCTCAGAACCGCTGGGTGGGTTTGAACCTCCAATCTTTAGGTTAGCAGCCAAGTGCAAATCTTTTGTGCCAACTGTTGTTGTTGTTATGTGGGACTCCAGTGGGACTGACTCCTAGTGACCTCTCCTTGGGTTTCCCAAGTGGTATCACTACAGAAGTAGATTCCCAACCTTCTTTCCGAGGAGTGGCCGGGTGCTCTCTTTGTGCCATCTAGGGACTTTAAAAAAAGGAGCTCTGGTAGCATAGTACCTAAGGCACTTGACTGCTAATCAGAAGGCTGGCGGTTCAAACCCACCAGCCACTCCTTGGAAGGAAGGTTGGGCTTGAACCACCAGCCTTCTGGTTAGCAGTCAAGTGCCTTAGGCACTATGCTACCAGAGCTCCTATATATACGGTGACTTATACAGAACAAAGATTATAAAAATGGGCCAAGTAGTGAGGTCAGACCAAAAACCAAACCCACTGCCATTGAGTTGATTAAGTTTCATAGTGACTCCCATTGCGTTTCCAAGGTGGTAAATCTTTACGGATGTAAGTTGCCCATCTTCCTTCTGCAGAGCTGCTGTTGAGATTGAACCACCAACCTTCTGGTTAGCAGTAAAATGCCTTAGGCACTGTACCACCAGTGCACCTTAGTAGTGCTGTAGCTGTTATATTATCCCCTTTTTGTAAAGAATTCAAACCAAACAAA
>NW_006930986.1:0-1247 GCF_000298275.1 Orycteropus afer afer
GTCCCTCTCAGGAGGGTAACAAGGGAAAGTGTTCAGTTTTGGTGGATCAAAGAAATAGAAGACTGTTATACCCTGAAATGAATAAATGTTTTATAACAGAAGAAGCATTCACTGGACTGATCTCCAGATTTGAGTGTTAGTCTGGACTCTGGCATATCCTTACTAACGATATGACCTGGAGCGAATCACTTAATCTATCTTAGTTTTCTTATTTATAAAATGAAAACAATAGTAAAATAACAGAGAAATCGTGGTGACTTAACAATTAATAAGTATGAGAATTTTATTGTCCAGAAAAGTTACTTGTCAATATTATTATATTATTTACAGTATTCTGAATATTTTACTCATTTTTTACATAATAGTTCTACAGTGGTTTTTATAGTTAAAGAAGGAAAATAACATATACCCAGGTTTTCTAAAGAGCTGAGTAGAAAGAACATTGGACTTGAAGTCTGAAAGTCTAAATTTGCATTCCACTCCTGTCAAAACTTTACTTGTTATATGACTTGGAGGAAATTACAATGAGTGTCAGATTGTTCCTCACCTGCAAAATGGATTGATAGTATATGCTTTTACCAATTTCACAGTATCTTTATGAGGATGTATTTGAGAGCATTCTGTACACTGTAAAGGAGTTCTGGTGGAATAGTGAGTAAGGCATTTGGCTGCTAACCAGAAGGTCTGTGGTTTAAACCCATCAGCTGCTCTGTGGGAGGAAGATGAGGCAATCTACTTCTGTAAAGATTTACAGCCTTGGAAACCTACTGGAGGTCACTATGAGTTGGAATCAACTCTAGGGCAGTAGATTTGTTTTGTTGTTGTTGTTGTTGTTGTTTTGTACACTGTAAACTCTGTAGTCATTCATTTACTCTTTCATTTAATGAATACTTACTGAGTGCCCCCAGTCTCTGTGACATGTGCCACAGCAGAGTCCTGGAAGTCATGGAGGTTATGTCCAATAGGAAAAACACACAATAAATAGGTAGACATACAAATTAACCTATAAGAAACATTAGAGTTAGTACCATGGAGGAAAAGTACAAATATCAAGACAAAAAGAACAACAGGGAAACAAATTCAGATTCAAAGATTGAGGAAGGCATCTCTAAGTAAATTATATTTAGATGGAGGCCTGAAGAATTAGAAAATGTCAGACAATTAAAAGGTGAAGATAATAGAGGGAAGATTCACAAAATTACTTCTGGTGATGTTGTTGTTGTTGTTAAGTGCCGTTGAGTCGTTTC
>NW_006930986.1:2462-4228 GCF_000298275.1 Orycteropus afer afer
CATGTGATATTAATGATATTGTTCTATAATTTCTACATTCTGTGGGATCACCTTTCTTTGGAATGGGCACAAATATGGATCTCTTCCAGTCAGAAGTATGGAATAGGAGTACCATTAGAACATACTAAGAAGCCTAAGACAAAGTTGGAGAAGAAGCGGGTTCTGTAGAGCACATTATAGATTTTGGATCTTATTGTAGGGATAATTGAAAGTTACTGAGATGTGTTAAGTAAAGACACAGAAAGATTAAATTTGCATTTTTTAAAAGGTGAGGCTGCTTGTAGAAAATTAGTGGAGGTAGAAACAATAGGTGTGGAGAGCCCAGTTAGCAGGCTATTACAGCAGTAAATGGAAGAAATGATAGTAGCTTAACTAGAGTTGTGACAGTGAAGACAGATTCGAGGTGTATTTTGGAGAAGAATTTATCTGACTTGGTGGTATTATGGATGGAAAGTATAGGGGAGGAGGTGGTATTAAGAATAATTTCCAGATTTCTTACTTGAGCTAATATCAAATAATGGAGCTATAACTGATGGCAAAACCCAATTTAGGGGAAAATGGATTAAGAGTTAAATGTTGGACATATCAACAGTGAGATATCAATTTGGTATTCAACTGGAGGTGTCAAAAGCCAGTGGGAATGATCAATGTAAATTGCATAGTCATCAGTATAAAATTGGAATTTAAAGCCATGGGAATGGATAAGAGAGAATACAATAAAGAGGAAAAAAAAAAAAAATACTTCCCTGAGTTAGAGCTGGGAAGAAATATAGAAAAGAGTGGCCAGAAAAGTGTAGAGAGAGCAAACAAGAAAAGAGGAATGGCACAAAGCCAAGAGAAAAGAGCATGCTTGAGAAGGAGGGAGTGGTCAGTGTTGAGTCCTGCTGACAGGTCACTGATATGATAATATGGAGATCATTATGACCTTGTTGTTGTTGTCTTTATGTGCCGTTGAGCCAGACTCGACTCATAGCAACCCCTCCTTGGGTTTCTGGAAGTAAATTGCCCAGTCTTCCTTCCGAGGAATGGCTGGTGGGTTTGAATCACCAGCCTTCTGGTTAGTAGTCAAAAGGGTGAATGGGAGATGAAAATTGATATAAGCATGTGTAGAAAACACTAGATGTTTAGTAGACATTCAAGAAGAGTAATAACAAGAAAGAAGGGCATTTTCAGATGGAAGATCATGGATCATGTTTGAATGCTAAAAAAAAAAGAGGAGTAAGTAAAGATGGAGAAGGTGAAGGTCCTAGAAAAAAATTAATGAATAAGCCAAATACCTCAGAAGCTGAGAGAGTTTGGGATGCAAAGTACAGATGCAGTGGCTTAGTGAGAGAGATTATACCAGGGACCATATACTATGCTTGTATCCTATCCCTTCATACCTCTGCCATCAAAACAGAATCAGCACAGACATTTTTTACTAGATAAGCTAAAATATTGTTTAGTTTTACGATTTCAGGGGATTTTTTGGTTTAGAGTTTAACGATTATCTCAGGGCCATCGTTTCAAAGGTTCATCCAACATTCTTGGCTCCAAGAAGTCTGAAGATCATGAGAATTTGAAATTCTGTTCTGCATGGAAGATCAAAATGTCAAAATGTTCAGTTATAGTCTGGCGAGGAGTCTGTCAAGATGGCAGACTAGGCAGAAGGATTGCACAGACCCTCTTCAACAAAGAAAGGGGAAACCAATTAACACAGACACAGAAGATAATCTTGGACCCCTGAGCCTTGAAGGAAAGGATGCAGAATTGGACTAAACCCCAAC
>NW_006930987.1:0-777 GCF_000298275.1 Orycteropus afer afer
GCTGCAAACATCCATTAATCATTGGAACATGGAATGTATGGAGTATGAATCTAAGAAAATTGGAAGTTGTCAAAAATAAGATGGAAAGCATAAAGGTTGATATCCTCAGCATTAGTGAGCTGAAATGGACTGGTTTTGGCCATTTTGAATCAGACAACCATGTGATCTTCTACACCAGGAATGATAGTTTGAAGAGGAATGGCTTGGTATTCATCATCACAAAGGATGTTTCAAGATCTGTCCTAAAGTACAATGCTGTCAATGATAGGATAATTTATGCACCAACCACCAAAGCCAAAGGTGAGGAAATCGAAGAATTTTATCAACTTCTGCAGTCTGAAACTGACCGAACATGCAATCAGGATGTGTTAATTATCACTGGTGACTGGAACACAAAAGTTGGAAACAAAGAAGAATCACAGGTAGTTGGAGAATTTGGCCTTGGTGACAGAAATAATGCTGGAACTCATATGGTATAATTTGCAAGACCAACAACTTATTCATTGCAAACACCTTTTTTCAACAACACAAACAGCTGCTCTACACATGGACTTCACTAGATGGAACACACAGGAATCAGATTGACTACATCTGTGGTATGAGGAGGTGGAAAAACTCAATACCTTCAGCCAAAACCAGGCCAGGAGCTGATTGTGGAACAGACCATCAACTGCTAATATGCAAGTTCAACTTGAAGTTGAAGTCAATTAAAATAAGTCCAAGAGAGCTAAAATATGATCTTGAATATATCCCTCCTGAATTTAGAGACCATCTAAA
>NW_006930987.1:877-1366 GCF_000298275.1 Orycteropus afer afer
TTCCATTTCCTTTTTAACAACTTCCAATTCTCCTAGATTCATACTTCGTACATTCCATGTCCGATGATTAATGGATGTGTGTGGCTGTTTCTCTTCAGTTTGAGTGGTGCCACAGCAGCAAATGGACGTCTTGAAAGCTTTCTCTTATCCATATGAGGAAGGCTGGGTTTACTCAGATGTGGCAGCTCTTTCCCTGTCCTATTTTGAGAGCCTTTTAGCCTAAATGGACTATTACTAAAGGTGCACGGTAATGTACCAAACAGTGTTTCTTTGCTATTCATAAGGTTTCCCCTGGCCAATTCTTTGAGAAGTGTACGGCCACTTCCTTCTTCCTAGTCTGTCTCAGTCTATAAGCTGGGCTGTTAACTGTGCACCACGTGTATTTTGCTGGGTTTTAAACACCAGAGGCTCAGCCTCAAAACTCACGTCTATATGTCACCACAGTAGGAGAAACCGACAGACAAGTTTGTCTTGCTGTTGGAGACCTCT
>NW_006930987.1:3161-4619 GCF_000298275.1 Orycteropus afer afer
AGATCTGTCCTGGAGGAAGTGCAGCCAGAATGCTCCTTGGAAGCAAGAATGGCCAGACTTCGTCTCACCTATTTTGGTCATGTTGTAAGAAGGGATGTCACGATGAAAGACATCATGGAGGGTCGATGAAAGAGGGGGAGGCCTTCAACGAGATGGATTGACATGGTGGTTGTGGTGATGGGCTCAAGTATAGCAGGGATTGTAGAGCTGGCCTGAGATGGGGCAATGTTTCGTTCTGCTGTGCATGCGGTCACTTTGAGTCAAAAACAACTCGACAGCACCTACCAAAAACAAGCCATTTTGCATTGGACACTCATACAGTGTAGTATGCTGGGAAAGACAGTTTGTCAAAAAAGATATCACATTCTTCATCAAAAGAACATTTCAAGATCTGTCTTGAAGTACAACACTCTAAGTCATAGCATATTGCTCATATGCCTAGAGTGAACTATTTTTCAAATTGATGCACCAATCACTAATGCCAAAGATGAAGATATTAAATATTTTTTACTTCATTCTATAGACTAAAATTGATCAAACATCCAATCCAAATGCACTGAAAATTACTAGTGATTGGAACCTGAACTTTGGAAGTAAAGAAGAATCAGCAGTCAGAAAACATGGCCTTAATGATAGAAATAATGTCAGAGATCACATGATAGAATTTTGCAAGACAAACAATGTAATTATTTCAAATACCTTTTTGCAACAACATAAATTGCAACTGTACATGCAGACCTCACTGGATGTGCTCATAAGCAACTTGTACATAAACCAAGAGGAAGTTGTTCAAATAGAGGAAGGGGACACTGCAAGGTTTAAAATCAGGAAAGGTGTGCATCAGCGTTGTATCCTTTCATCACACTTATTCAGACTATTTGCTGAGCTAATAATTTGAGAAGCTGGACTGTATGAAGAACATGACAACATGTTAATGAGGAAAACTCTTTAACAACCTGTGATATGCAGATGACACAGCCTTGCTTGCTAAAAGTGAAGACTTGAAGCGCTTATTAAGGAAGACCATAGACTTCCGTATGGATTACGCCTGCACATAAAAATAATAAAATAAAATAAAAAACCTCACAGTTGTGCTTGTAAGCAAAATCATGAGAAAAAGAGAAAAGATTGAAGTTCTCAAGGATTTCATATTACATGGATCCACAATCACTGCCATGGAATCAGTCAAGAAATCAAATGAAGTATTGCATTGGACAAATCTATTGCAAAAGTTGTCTTTGAAGTGTGAAAAAGCAAAGATTTCACTTTGAAATCCAAGGTTCAACTGACTCACCCTGGAATTTTAAATTGCCCCTTATACATATGAAAGCTGGATAATGAATAAGGAAGAATGTGGAAGAATTTATGTCTTTGAATTAAGGTTTGGTGAAGAATATTAAATATAACTTTGACTGCCCAAAGAATGAACAGCTTTGTCTTAGAGGTACAGCTAGAATG
>NW_006930987.1:4719-8322 GCF_000298275.1 Orycteropus afer afer
TCTGTCTGGCTTCCTGGCTTTTAATCCCCTTTCTCCTGCTCTTCCCACCTGCTGCTTTGGGAGTCCCTGTGTTGCCTCTCCTCACCTGTATCCCTGGGGCTGACTGCTCTTCTGTCCGGGTTCCTGGCTTTTAATCTCCTTTCTCCTACTCTTCCAGCCTGCTGCTCTGGGCATCCCTGAGTTGTCTCTCCTCACCTGTAACCCTGGGGCTACCCTCTTAGTAATATCCTTCAAATATTAATCATTTAATGAATGAGGATATGTTAATATATATTTAGTAATGTCTTCCACAAAAGGACACATCTGAGTGTACAAATGCACTCAGATGATTCTACTTTACTTTACTAAAAAGTACAGTCTACTCTTTGTCAGTTTGTCATACTGTAGTGGCTTGTGTGTTGCTGTGATTCTGAAAGGTATAACAACAGTATTTAAAATACCAACAGGGTTTCCCGTGGTGACAGGTTTCAATTGAGATTCTAGACTAAAACTAGGAAGAAAGATATGACAATCTACTTCTGAAAAATATGGTCAATTAAAAACATGAATAGAAGTAGAACATTGTCTGATGTAGTGCCAGAAGATGAGGCATTCATGTTTGAAAGTGTGACTAAGGAAGGGTTGCCTTCTAAAATAGAGTCTGAGTTAATAGCCTAGATGGAGCAAAGCTTTTAGGATCTTCATTTGCTGATGTGGCATGACTCAAAAAGAGAAGAAACAACTGCAATATCCATTAATAATCAGAATATGGAATGTGCATACCATGGACCTAGGAAAATGAGAAGTTGTCAAATATGAAATGGAGCACATAAATATAAATATCTTAGGCATAGTTGTTATTGTTGTTAGATACTTTCAGCTTGGTTACAACTCACAGTGACCCTATATACAACAGAATGAGACACTGCCAAGTCTTTCACCATCCTCACAATTGTTGCTATGTTTGAGCCCAGTCACTGTGTCAATCCATCTCATTGAGGGTTTTCCCCTTTTTCACTGAACTTTATCCAGCAATGTATACTTCTTCAGGGACTGGTTGCTTCTGACAAAGTGACCAAATTATGAGAAACCTCTAAAGGGCATTCTGGTTGTACCTCTTCCAAGACATACTTTTAAGTTGCTCTGGTAGTCCATGGTATTTTTAATGTTCTTCACCAACACCACTATTCAAATAATTCAAATACATTAATATTTTGCAGAGAAACACTCTCTGATACATTACTGCACAACTTTATGAATAGCCTGGAAACATTGTCTGATACAGTGCAGGAGGATGAGCCCCTTAGGTCAGAAGGCTCTCAAAATACAACTGGAAGAGAGCTGCATCATCAGAGTAGAACCAATCTTAATGATATGGATAAAGTAAAGCTTTAGAAACCTACATTTGCTGACATGACACAACTCAAATGGAGGAGAAACATGCAAACATCCATTAATAATGAGAACATGTAATGTATGAAATATGAATCCAGGAAAATTGAAAGTTGTTAAAAATGAAATGGAACATATAAAGATTGATATCCCGGGCATTAGTGAGCTGAAATGGACTATTTTTGGCCATTATGAGTCAGGCAACCATATGATCTACTATGCGGGGAATGCCAATTTGAAGAGGAATGGCATGGCATTCAAAATCACAAAGGATGTTTCAAGATCTGTCCTGAAGTACAATGCTGTCAGTGATAGGATAATATTCATACACCTACAAGGAAGACCCATGAATACAACTATTATTCAAATCTATGCACCAACCCCCAAAGCCAAACATGAGGAAACTGAAGATTTTTATCAACTTCTGTAGTGTAAATTGATGGAACATGCACTCAAGATGTGTTACTTATCACTGTTGACTGGATTACAAAAGTTGGAAACAAAGAAGAATCACGGTAGTTGGAAAATTTGGCCTTGATGACAGAAATAATACATGATAGAATTTGGCAAGACCAATGACTTATTCCTTGCAAATACCTTTTTTCAACAATGCAAACAGTGGCTTTACACAAGGAATTTTCCAGATGGAATACACAGAAATCAGGTTAACTACATTTGTGGTAAGAGGTGATGGGAATGTGCAATCTCTTCAGCTAAAGAAGAACAAGATATGATTGTTGAACAGACCATCAACTGCTCATATGCAAGTTCAATTTGAAGTTGAAGAGAATTAAAACAAGCCCATGAGCCAAAATATGACCTTGAATATATCCCTCCTGAATTTACAGACCATCTAAAAAATAGATTTGAAGCACTGAACACCAATGACTGAAAACCAGAAGAAATGTGGGATGGCATCAGAACATCATCCATGAAGAAAGCAAGAGGTCATTAAAAAGATAAGAAAAGAAGAAAAAAACAAAATGGGTGCCTGAAACTTGCCCTTGAGTGGAGACTTGCTAAAGCAAATGGAAGAAATGAGCTGAACAGAAGATATCAAAGAGAAGCTCAAGCAGACAAAGCTAATTACTATAATGAAATGTGCAAAGACCTGGAGTTAGAAAACCAAAAGAGAAGAACACGCTGGTCATTTCTCAAACTGAAAGAACTGAGGAGAAGATATAAGACTTGAGTTGCAATATTGAATGATTCTATGGGCAAAATATTGACTGATGCAAGAAACATTAAAAGAAGATGGAAGGAATACACAGAGTCACTGTATCAAAAAGAACTGATAGATCTTCATCCATCTCAGGAGGTGACATATGATCAAGAATCAACAGTACTGAAGGAAGAAATCACAGCTTCACTGAAGGAATTGGTGAAGAACAAGGCTCCAGGAATTGATGGAATACCCATTGAGATGTTTCAACAAATGGATGCCACACTGGAGGCACACACTCAGCTATGCCAAGAGATTTGGAAAACAGCTACCTGGACAACTGACTAGCAGAGATCCATATTTATACCCACTCTAAAGAAAGGTGATCGCACAGAACGTGAAAATTATCAAACAATATCATTACTATCACAAGCAAGTAAAATCTTACTGAAGATAATCCAAAAACGGTTGCAGCAGTATATTGACAGAGAACTTCCAGAGGTGCAAGCTGGATTCAGAAGAGGATGTGTAACAAGGGACAGCATTACTGATTTCAGATGGATCTTGGCTTAAAACAAAAGTATCAGAAAGATGTTTAATTGTGTTTTATTGACTATGCAAAAGCATTTGATTGTGTGGATCATAACAAATTGTGCATAACAGTGAAAAGACTGCAAATTCCAGAACACTTAATTGTACTCATGAAGAACGTGTACCTAGACCAGGAGCCTGTCATTCAAACAGAACAAGGGGATATTGCATGATTTAAAATCAAGAAAGGAGTGTTTTAGAGTTGTATCTTTTCACCACACTTATTCAATCTGTATACTGAGCAAATAATCTGAGAAGCTGGACTGTATGAAGATGAACATGGCATCAGGACTGTAGGAAGAATCATTAACAACCTGTGATATGCTGACAACACAACTTTGCTTGCTGAAAGTGAGGATGACTTGAAGCACTTACTGATGAAGATTCATGAATACTGTCTGCAGTGTGGATTACATGTCAATATTAAGAAAACAAAAGTCCATACAACTGGACCAATAAGCAGCATCAGGATGAATGGA
>NW_006930987.1:8691-10703 GCF_000298275.1 Orycteropus afer afer
AAGAAGAACTGATGATTTTGAGCTGTGGTGTTGGTGAAGAATGCTGAAATACTGTGGACTGCTAAAAGAAGTAACAGGTTTGCCCTGGAGGAAGTGCAGCCAGAATGCTCTTTGGAAGGGAGAATGGCCAGACTTTTTCTCACCTACTTTGTTCATATTATCAGATGGGACCGTTACCTGGAGAAGGATGTCATGCTTTGTAAGGTGGAGGGTCAACAAAGGAGAAGAAGGCCCTGAATGAGTTGGATTGAGACAGTGGCTGTGGTGATGGGTTCAAGTGTAGCAATTATCAAGGAGCTGGCATGGGACCTGGCGGTGTTTAGTCCTTCTTTACATAGGGTCACTATGAATTGGAGACAACTTGAAGACACCTAACAACAACAACAATTCTTTTGCAATCTTCCTTATTCATTGTCAGGTATTTTAAATTGCCTCATATACCATGGCTTGAGTTAAGCACCCTTAGTCTTCAAAGTAGGAGCTCTGGTAGCATAGTGCCTAAGGCACTTGACTGCTAACCAGAAGGCTGGCAGTTCAAACCCACCAGCCACTCCTCGGAAGGAAGATGAGGCAATCTACTTCCGTAGTGATACTGCCTAGGAAACCCAAGGAGGGGTCGCTATGAGTCAGGTCTGACTCGAGGACACATAACAACAACAACGACAAGTCTTCAAAGTGACGTCATTGCTCTTTAACATTTTAAAGAGGTCTTTTGCAGCAGATTTTCCCAGTGTAATATGACATCTAATATATTGACTTCTGCTTCCATGAGCATTTACTGTGGATCCAAGGGAAGTTAAATCCTTGATAATTTCAATCTTTTCTCCATTTACTGTGATGTTCCTTATTGGTCTACTTGTAAGAATATTTGTTTTCTTTATGTTGGGTAATCCATATTGATGGCTATAGTCTTTGATCTTCATCAGTAAGTGTTTCAAGTCTTCTTCAATCTCAGCAAACAAGGTTGTGTTATCTGCATAGTGCAGGTTGTTAGTGAGTCTTCCTCCAATCCAGATGCCATGTTCTTGACATAGTCCAGTTTCTTTGATTATTTGTTCAGCATACAGATTGAATAATTATGGTGAACGGATACAATTCTGACACATCTTTCCTGATTTTAAGCCTTGTAATATCCCCTTGCTCCGTTTGAACAAGTTCCTCTTGGTTTATATACAGGTTCCACAGGATGACAATTAAGTGTACTGTAATTCCCATTCTTATCTATAATTTCTCATGATGCACTTTATCTAATGCCTTTGCATAGTCAGTAAAACACAGGTAAACTTCTTTTTGGTATTCTTTATTTTCAGTCTAGGCATTTGTGAGTTGAAATGAACTGTAATAAGCCATTTTGTAATAAGCCATTTATTTATTTATTTATTTACTTATTTATTTATTTTGCAGGAGAGTGGGAGAAAGGGGATAAAAAAGCCAGGACAGAGGAGCAGTCAGCCACAGGGATTCAGGTGAGAAGAGGAACTCAGCCATGCCCAAAGCAGCAGTGAGGGAGAGCAGGAAAAAGGGGATTAAAAGCCAGGACCCTGACAGAGAAGCAGTCAGCAGCAGGGATCCAGGTGAGGAGAGGAACTCAGGCATGCCCAAAGCAGCAGGGCGGGAGACCAGGAGAAAGGGGATTAAAAGGCCTAGGAATCTGGACAGATGAGGAGTCAGCCTCAGGGACCCAGGTAAGGGTGGTATGAGAGGTTTCCAGCAGGGAGGCAAACTTTTATGTCGGTTTGTGTGACGTATTGATGTGAGTTTTGAGGCTGAGCCACTAGTGTTTTTAACCCAGCGGGATTCACATGGTGCAAAGGTATCAAACCAGCTTACAGACTGAGACAGACTACAAAGAAGGAGGGGACCATCCACTTCTCAAATAATTGGCCAGGGAAAACATTTTGAATAGCAAAGAAACACTGTCTGATAAATTGCCACACAACTTTATGAATAGTCCAATTAGGTTAGAAGGCTCTCAAAATAGAACTGAGAAAGAGCTGTATCATCTGAGTAAA
>NW_006930987.1:12328-13136 GCF_000298275.1 Orycteropus afer afer
GGATATCATAGCTGTTGTCAGATGGATCTTGGATCAAGGCAAAGAATACCAGAAAGATGTTTACATGTGTTTTATTGACTATGCAAAGGCATTTGTTTGTGTGGATTATGACAAATTATGGATAACATTGAGAAGAATGGGAATTCCTGAGCACTTGATTGTACTCATGAGGAACCTGTACCTTGACCAGGAGGCTTTCGTTCGAACAGAACAAGGGGATACTGCATGGTTTAAAATCAGGAAGGGAGTGGCTCAGGGTTGTATCTTTTCCCCATACTTATTCAATCTATATGCAGAGCAAATAATCTGAGAAGCTGGACTATATGAAGAAAAACGTGGCATCAGGATTGGAGGAAGAATCATTAACAATCTTAGATATGCAGACAACACAACTTTGCTTGCTGAAAGCGAGGATGACTTGAGGCACTTACTGATGAAGGTTGAAGAATACAGTCTGCAGTATGGGTTACGTCTGAATATAAAGAAAACAAAAATCGTCACAACTGGACCCATAAGCAGCATCACAATAAATGGAAAGATGATTGAGGTTGTCAAAGAATTCATGTTGCGTGTTTCTACAATCAATGCCAATGGAAACAGCAGTCAGGACATTAGACGATGTGTAGCATTTGGAAAATCAACCACGAAGGAACTGTTTCAAGTGCTGAGAAACAAGGATGTCTCCTTGAGGATTAAGGTGTGCCTGAGACAAGTCATGATATTTCCAATCACCTCGTATGCATGTGAGAGCTGGACAATGAATAAGGAAGACCGAAGAAGAGTTGATGCGTTTGAGTTGTGGTGCTGG
>NW_006930988.1:0-3895 GCF_000298275.1 Orycteropus afer afer
AAATGGAATGTTACAAAAAAGCAAAATTCCAGACTATCAGATTCCTGAAAGTAGTTAATGACTAGTGCTTGACTCCTGTAAAAGGTTATCTTATAGAGACACCTTGACCGCAAGGACAAAATAAGCTGACCGAACAAAAGGAACAGACTGATTGTGGGACTTGGCTGACTAAACCCTATGACATCTTAAATCCCAAAACAGAGAAATGAGTAGTTCAGAAAGAAGGATAAAAAGGTCCTAACTGAAACAATCACTGGCTGGTCTCTCTAGTGCAGAGAGTCAGCCAATTTGCTTTGATGCTTGCATCTCTTAAATAAATTATCCTTTTCTATTTCTCTGTCCTGGTTCCTCTCTGAATTGGCAATTCAACTTTACGTGACTACTTAAAATCTTTACCATAAAATGGTGGCATACTATGTGCAGTCAAATGGTTCATTTTTATAATATAGTATAAAGATTTGGGGTTTATGAATGTAATGTTACAGTATAGAAGAAACAACATTCATTGTGTCATATGCACAGTTTAGTCCTACATACTTCTTGGATAAATAAAAAATATTATTTTCACCAAGATTCCCAGATATGAGTTGATTAAGTGGCATTTACCATTATGTATGTTGAGGAGAGTTTTGAAAAATGAAAACTTTTTGAAAACTATTTACCTTCTAAAGTTTGGTGTAACATGTCTAATAAGTCAGCAATACCAAGAAAACCAAAGTCACTGCCATCGAATCAGATCCAACTTGTAGCGACCCCTCCTTGGCTTTCCAAGTAGTATCTTTACAGAAGTAGTTTGCCCAGTCTTCTTTCCAAGGAGTGGCTGGTGGGCTTGAACTGCCAGCCTTCTGGTTAGCAGTTAAATATCTTAGACACTATGCCACAAGAGCTCCTAGAGGGTCTAAACAACAACAGAGTTTTGAAGAAACAAAACACAACCAATAATAATAATACCAAGATGATTCAAAGTAATGAAAGTCTGTATGTCTTCACTACAGCTCATGAAGAACTGTGGGCTGGATTTCAATAATGGCTGTGCATCAACATATCCTGCTTGTCTTGAGGAAGTACCCAGGGATTACTTCAGTTCTTGTCTGCAGCTTAATAAAGCCAATGGTTACTCTGCATATCAATAGGGGAACTGGACCAGAAACTTTGGTATCTAATGTCAATAATAGATAATATTAAGGTAGGTAAAATTGGGTCACCCTAGCAGTAAAATTCCTTGAAATAACATGTTTCTTTAATTATGTTATATTTTTAATGTTATGATATTAAATACATGTTCTTTATTAAAAAGGAAGATACAGATGGTATAGAAAGGAGAAACATCCAGATTCCACTATGCTGAAGCAAGTATTTTTAATCTTTTGATGTTGTATCTTCTATTAATTTTCAACTTTATTTTGTTATTATGAAAGCAGGATGTATATTCACAAATGTCATATAATTACTGAAGTCTCTATTTCCTAACATTCATGATTATAATAATAACCTGGGGAGTTTATTAGAATTAAAAATCCCAGTCCTCTTTAATAGAGGTTCTCATCATCCAGGCAAGGTGTTTGTGTGCGTGTGTGAATTGGTCACCTTTTTGTTAAGTAATGTCCCACTTTTTCCTGGTACTTTTCATTGTTTGGAGTCTGCTTTGTCTGAAATTAATATAACTACTTCAGCCTTCTTTTGATTAGTGATAACGTGGTGGTGTCTTCTGCATTCCTTTACTTTTAATCTATTTGTGTCTTTATATTTAAAGTGAATTTACCATAGACAACTTGTAGTTGTCTATATTTTCTTCTTTATTTAATTCACACTAATTGTCTGTGAGTTATATTTAAGTATTTATACTATTAGCCTACTTGGCATTATTCCAACTATACCAACAATGAGGAGATCTGGTGGCATAATGCCTAAGGCCTTTGCCTGCTAACCAGAAGGCTGGTGGTTCAAACCCACCAGCCTCTCCTGGGAAGGAAGATTGGGCAATCTACTTCCATAGAGATATCGCCTTGAAAACCCAATGAGGGGTCAATATGGGTCACAAGTGACCTGATAGCAATGAGTTTGGTTGATTGGAAGAAGTGCAGCCGAAATGCTCCTTGGAAGCAAGAATGGCCAGACTCCCTGTCACCTACTTTGGTCATGTTGTCAGAAGGGACCATTCCCTGGAGAAGGATGTCATGCTTGGTAAGGTGGAGGCTTGATGAAAGAGAGGAAGGCCTTCAACTAGATGGATTGGCATGGTGGCTTTGACAATGGGCTTAAGTATAGCAAGGATCATGGAGCTGGTGTGGCATCAGATGGTGTTTTGTTCTGCTGGGAATAGGGTTGCTATGAGTTGGAAATGACTTGACGGCACCTAACAACAACACTATTAGCATTTAATGTTATTGTTGTTATAATGCAAAAAAAAAAAAAAAAAAAACTGTCATGGACTCAATTCCAACTCTTAGCGACCCAAAGTGGTAAATCTGTACAGAAGTAGATACCTAACTTTCTTCCATGAAACAGCTGGTGGGTTTGAACTGCCAAACTTCTGGTTAGTAGTCAAATGCCTTAGGCATTGCACCACCTCATGAGTACAATCAAGTGTTTGGAATTTCCATTCTTCATAATGTTATCTATAATTTGTTATGATCTACACAATAAAATGCTTTTTCATGGTCAATAAAACACAAATAAACATCTTTCTGGTATTCTTTGCTTTCAGCTAAGATCCATCTGACAGAAGCTATGATATCCTTTGTTCCACATCCTCTTCTGAATCCAGCTTGCATTTCTGAAAGGTCTCTGTCAATATACTGATGCAACCATTTTTTAATTACCTTTAGAAAGATTTTACTTGTATGTGATATTAATGATATTGTTCGATAATTTCCACATTCTATGGGATCACCTTTCATTTGAGTGGGTCCATATATGGATCTCTTCCAGTCAGTTGTCCAGGTAGCTGTCTTTCAAATCTCTTGGCATAGCCTAGTGAGTGCCGACAGAACAGCATCCATTTGTTGAAACATCTCAATGGGTTTTTCATCAATTTCTGGAGCCTTGTTCTTCACCATTTGTTTCAGTACAGCCTTGACTTCTTTCAATACCATTGGTTCTTGATCATATGCCACCTCCTGAAATGGATGAATATCAACCAATTCTCTTTGGTACAATGACTCTGTATTCCTTCAATCTGCTTTATTATGATGATGATGATGATGATGATGATGGTGATGATGATGATTTGGGTGAAAATTTACAGAGCAATTTCACTTTCCAAATAGCAGTTCACATACACTTTGTCTCATGACATTGACCACAATTTACCACAATGCAACAGCTCCCCTCCCACTTCCTCCCCATAGTTACCTCTTCTCTGTGTCCATCCCTCCATGCACTCCTGCCCCCTGAGCTGTCTCCCTGTGCATAAGCAGCCCTTCTTTCTCCCATGATTATTATCTCCAAGGAGTGTATCTACTTGAGGTAAATGTTCAACTCGTATGCCTGCCTTTTGTTTGTCTGGAAACCACAGGTGTGGGTTCAATACCAGACCTGAAGGGCAGCTAGGGTCCAGTCTCAGTGGTTCCAGCAGGCTCTATCAGACCAGCAAACCTGGTCTTTCTCCCCTTTTTTTTTCTCCAAATGATTTTGAGTTTTGTCCACAATGTTCTCCCTCTCTATCAAGGATCTCCTACATAGATCCCCTTCCAGGTGGATGACAGTGGTAGCCAGGCACCATCTAGTTCTTCTGGCCTCATAGTAGTATAGGCTGCAGATTGGATGCAGTACCAGTTGCTGGACTAATTGTTTCCATGACTTCTTGGTTTTCTTCATTCTTCTTTGCTCTGGACGAGGAGAGACCCATCGTTGCATCTAGATGGCAGCTTGCTAGCTTTTAAGATCCCAGTTG
>NW_006930989.1:0-574 GCF_000298275.1 Orycteropus afer afer
GATTTTTAGGTTAATTCTTAGGTCCTACCATCACTTGGGAATCTCCAAGCTGTCTGTGCCGTCAGATCACTCAGGATCACTGCCAGACCGCAGCTCTCTATGTCTCCTTTTTTGGTATTTTCACGCAAATTCTGGTATTTGGGGTTTAGTCTACTTGTATATCCTTCCCTTCAAGTCTCAGGGGTCCAAGATTATCTTCTGTGTCTGTGTTAATTTCCCTTTTCTTTGTTGAAGAGGTTCTGTGTAGTCTTTCTGCCTCGTCCGCCATTTGCTGGAACCCCCTGAATTTAATCTTTAAGTTATTTTTCCATTTATTTCTAGCCCTGTTGTTAAGTCAGTCATCAGTCTAACTGTCATTACTTTGTTGTTGATTTGTTGTTTCTCTCTGAAAATCTCTTTATATGTGGTATTTTGTACTTTCACTACAATATGTCTAAATGTGTATTTCCTTTTATTTACCCTTCCTGGAATTTGTTGAGCGTCTTGAATCTGAGGATTTATAACTTTCATCATTTTTGGAAAATTCTGAGCCATTAATTCTTCAAATACTGATTTATATTACCTAATTTCAAAC
>NW_006930989.1:1929-4195 GCF_000298275.1 Orycteropus afer afer
GGGATTGGGCAGTGTTTTGTTCTGCTGTGCATGGGGTCGCTATGAGTCGGAAACGACTCGACGGCACTTAACAACAACAACAACAACAATTTCAAACCTGCAATCAGATTTATCACTCTAGCCTCCTTGACACTTAACCTCTCTTGCATATTGTTTTTCTCTTTGTGTTACAATCTATGTAATTTCTTCAGTTTTACTTTCTAAGTAGTTACTTTTCTCCCTGATAGTTTTAATTCTACTCTTTTAGAATATATATAGATACGTATGTATGTTTAAATTTCTACAAGTTATACCTGTTTTAAAAAACTCTACCTGGTCATTTTTATAATGTCTTATTTGTTAATTGTAAATTGATATTCCCTTTTATTTCTTAAGAAGGCTTGGTGGCACAGTGATTAAGTACTTGGCTGCTACCGAAGGTTGGTGGTAAGAACCCACCAGCCGCTCTGCAGAAGAAAGATGTGGCAGTCTGCTTCTGTAAAGATCACAACTTTGGAAACCCTATAGGGCAGTGTTACTCTGCCCTATGGAATCTCTGTGAGTTAAAATCGACTTGATGGCAGTGTTTGTTTTTTATTGCTTAATAGCATTTCCCATATAATTCTGTATATTCTTTATTCAATAATTCTAATTTTTACAGTATTGTTTCTTCTGTCAGTGTTTCTTTCTAACTCTCACAGTACCTTGTTTATTCCTGTCTTTCATGATGTTTATCTTGTGAGAGGAAACATTTGTGCACATTTTCTGATTATTTCATTTGGACCTGGAATTAAGGTGTATTCCAAAATGATTTACATTCCTTTCTGTTAGGAAATATGGTGCCACTGTCAACTCAGGATCACTTTAAATTTCTCTGCTCCAAATTTTCTGGGTAACAGAAGTAGAGAAAATTCTGGCTCTAAACTTGCATGAAGGAAAGATAGTGTTGTGAATACTTAAAATCTTTCTTAAATTCAGAGTCAAGAACTAGTTATGTAAGTTTATTTCCTCCCCTATTTATAAGCCATTTGACTGCTAACCAGAAGGTTGGTTGTCCAAACCCACCAGCCACTCCTCAGAAGGAAGTTTGGGCAATCTACTTTCGTAGAGATACCTCCTCAGAAACCCAAGGAGGGGTCACTATGAGTTGGGACCGACTTGACAACAGTGAATATTTCCTTTTAAGGAGCTCTGGTGGCATAATGGGTAAGGTATTTCACTGTTAACCAGAAAGTCAGCAGTTCAAACCCACCAGCTGCTCCACAGGAAGAAGATGAGGCAATCTACTTCAGTAAAGATTTACAGCCTTGGAAACCCAATGGGACTTGTTATGAGTCAGAATTGACTCAGTGGCAGTTGGCTTTTTAAAATTTCCTTTTAGGAAGGAAAGACAGTTTTCTAATTTAATCCTTCACTGAAATTTTCCATTATCCTTCTCCCCTTTCTCCTCCTCCTATTCTTTCGAAGAGAGTGTGTGTACCAGAATTAGGAATTTCCAGTCTCATCTTCACTATGAATGGGCTTTAGATTTTGTTGAAAAATTAGTATCTGTGCTGTCTGATAGAACTTTCTGTGACAATGGACATGTTCTGTAACTTCTGTCTAATATGGAGCCCACTGATCACTTATGGTTATTGAACACTTGAAATGTGACTCATGCAACTTGGGAACTTAATTTTGTATTTTATTATTATTATTTTTTAAATTTAAGTAGCCACAAGTGGTAAGTGGCTACTGTATTAGCCACTGCAGATCTAGATCATCAGGGATCAGCAGGTGCTCCAGGGTAGACACTGTCATTTAGTACTGTCTTATCTTTTGAAATCAATATTTTATCTTTACTTTGTTTTGGTTTCTGGGATTTTAAAAAACTTCCTTTTCCATTGGCACTCTGGTGGCACTGTGGTAAGACATCCAGCAGCTAACCAAAAGGTTGGTGATTTCAACCCACCAGCTAGCTGCTCCAAGGAAGAAAGATGAGGCGGTCTGCTTCCATAAAGAATTACAGCCTCAGAAACCCTACAGGGGCCACTATGAGTCTAAATTGACTCAGTGGCACTGGGTTTGGTTTGGGTGTTCTTCTCCATTAAACTATTCATGAAAATATCTTGTTGTTGTGTTGTTGTTGTTAAGTCCCGTCGAGTCATTTCCGACTCATAGCGACCCCATGCAAAGCAGAATGAAACACTGCCCAATCCCGCACCAGCCCCACAATCCCTGCTATACTTGAGTCCATCATTGCAGCCACCATGTCAATCCATCTGTTGAAGGCCTCCCCCTCTTTCGT
>NW_006930990.1:0-1410 GCF_000298275.1 Orycteropus afer afer
AAGCTGTCTGTGCCAAGCTGTCAGGATTGCTGCCAGACCTCAGCTCCATATCTCTCCTTTTTTGGTATTTACATGCAAATTCTTCTGCTAGTTGAGGTTTAGTCCACTTCTATATCCTTCCCTTCAAGGCTCTGGGGTCTGGGATTATCTTATGTGTCTGTGTTAATTGGTTCCCCTTTTCTTTGTTGAATAGGATATGTGCAGTCCTTCTCCATATTCTGCCATCTTAGAACAGCCTTTCCATGCCTTCTTGATTGCATGGTTTCTGTTGAGAAATCAGAGCTTATTCTTATTGGCTGCCCTCTGTAGGTAGCTTTTAATTTTTCCCATGCTACTTTCATGATTTATGCTTTGTCTTTGGCTTGGATGATTTTGATGATGATATATCTTGATGATTTTCTTTTGGAATCTATCCTGTTTCCAGTTCATTGGCTTCCTAAATGGATAAATTCTCATCTTTCCTTATATAAGGGAAATTCTCTTCCAACAAACCTTGTACAATTTTCTCAGTGGTTTTCTTTTTCTCTTCCTGTTCTGGAATTCCAATTGCATGTAGATTATTCCTTTTGATGACATCCCACATGAAACTTAGGCTTTCATTTGGTTTTGATTTTTTTCTGATTTTCCTCCCTTTCCAAGGAAGTATTCAGGCATTTGTCTTCAATCTCATTAATTCTGTCTTCCTTTGTTTTGATTTGACTCCTTTGCCCTTTCAGTGTGTTATCTATTACTGAAAATTTAGTATCAATCTTCTGGATTTCTATCTGTAGATTTTGAATTGTTTCTAAGTTTTCATTTACTTTGTCATATTGTTCTTCTGTTGTCTTCCAAAATTATTGTAGGGTTTTGTCTGTATTTTCCTTAATTTTGATATTTACATGCAATAAATATCATGTTTTCCTTGATATATCACTCAATCCTTTAAAGATACTTAAGTACAATTCTTTTGAATTCCATATCACGGAGATGGAATGCTGCTTCTTCCTCAGGGATGTTTTCTGGGTCTATATCCTGCTCCCTTGTTTCTAACACTTTATCTTGCATCATTGTGTGGACTGTGATGGTCTGCTGTCTCTTAGATATTGTGGTATCATTTTATTTTAATCTCTGTTAACTTTCCAGTCATTCACATCTGGAATGTCCTTGCAGTTCCCAGCAAGTGGAGCCTATTCTTAGATCCCTGAAATCTGAGAGAACACTGTCACTTTAAATATCCAAAATGGCCCAGCCACTTGTAAACATTCAAAATGGCTGCCCCCTCCAGATAGGCAAAAGTCCACAGTTCACCCCATATTCCTCTTGGCTGCTTCCCCTTTTATGCACTGGCCACCAGGGCAGTCCTCCATGCAACCCTTGGATAGCAGAGCAAATTTTTAGGTTAATTCTTACATCCTTACGACACTTGGCAAT
>NW_006930990.1:2015-4129 GCF_000298275.1 Orycteropus afer afer
GTTCAAACTCACCAGCCACTCCTCAGAAGGAAGGTTGGGCAATCTACTTCCATAGTGATACTGCCTCAGAAACCCAAGGAGGGGTCACTATGAGTCATATCCAACTCAAGAGCAATGGGTGGGATATTGTTTAACATGTAGTCTATTCAGGAGAATAATGTATGTGTTTCTTTTTGTGAATAGTTTTGAATTATGTTCCATTGTCTTTCCCTTCCATCTACAGAATTCCAATCAGAAAGGGTGTGTGTCAGGGTTGTATCCCATCACCATACTTATTCAGACTGTATGCTGAACAAATAAGGAGAGAGACTGGACTATATGAAGAAGAAAGTGACATCAGGATTGAAGGAACACTCATTAAGAACCTGTGATATCCAGATGATACAACCTTGCTTGCAGAAAGTGAAGATAACTTGAAGCACTAACTAATGAAGATCAAATAATGCAGTGTTAGTATGGATAGAACCTCAGCATAAAGGAAACAAAAATCTTCACAACTGGACCAAAAAGCAACATGATGATAAATGGGGAAAGATTGAAGCTGTAGGGATTTAATTTTACTTGAATCCACAATTAACACTCATGGAAGTAGCAATTACAAAATCAGACATTGTATTGCACCGGGAAAATCTGCTGCAAAAGACCTCTATAAAGTGTTAAAAAGCAAAGATGTCACTTTGAAGACACATAACCCAAGGCATGGTATTTTCTATTTTTTAATATACACATAGACCTGTCATAGTAGACCTATGCTGGGAATGACAAAGTGAAGAGAAAAAGTGTCATATTCATCGTCAAAAAGAGTGTTTCAAAATCTATTCTGAAGTAAAATGCAGTCCAAACTAAAACTAACTCACTTTCATCAAGTGAATTCCAATTCATAATGACCCCCATTGAGTTTCCAAGGCTGCAAAACTTTACAGAAGCAGAAAGCCCCATCTTTATTCCACAAGGTGGCTGATGTATTTGAGTTGCTGACCTTCTGGCAAACAGCCAAATGCCTTAGCTACTACACCACCAGAGTTCTTAAAAATGCTATCACTGATAAGATAATATCCATAAGACTACAGGAAGACCAGTTACTACTACTATTATTGAAACTTACACACCAATGACTAAACCAAAGATGATGAAGTTGAAGATTTTAACAACTTATGCAGTCTGAAATTGATCAAACATGCCACCAAGATGCATTAATTATTACGGTGATTGGAATTCAAAAGTTGGAAACAAAGAAGAATCATCCATTTTTGGAAAATATAGGCTTGGTGATTGAAATGATGCTGGAAATCGCATGATAGAATTTTGCAAGACCGATGACTTATTCATTGGAGAAACATTTTTTTCAGCAACGTAAATGGCAGCTATACACATGGATATCACTAGATGAAATACACAGAAATCAGATAAAATATATCTGTTGAAAGAGACAGTGGAGAAGCTCAATATCATCAGTGAAAACAAGGCCAGGAACTGAGTGTGGGACAGACATCGATTGTTCATATGCAATTTCAAGTTGAAGCAGAAGAAAATTAAATCAAATAAGAAAGAGCCAAAATTCAACCTTGATTGTATCCCACCTGAATTTGGAGACCATCTGAAGAATAGACCTGACAATTGAACACCAATAAGTGAAGACGAGACAAGTTGTTGGATGTTATCAAAGACATCACACAAGAAGAAAGCAAAGCATCATGAAGAAGACAGGAAAGGAAGAAAAGACCAAAATGGATGTCAGAACAGACTCTGAAACTTGCTTTTGAATGTAATTTAGCTAAAGCAAATAGAAGAAATGGTTACATAAAAGAGCTGAACAGAAGATTTCAAAGGGCAGATCGAGAAGACAAAGTATTACAAAGAAATGTGCAAAAACACTTCTCAAGCAGAAAGTGAAGAAGAAATCCAAACCTCTGGTTGATTCTATGGGCAAAATATTGAAATATGCAGGAAGAAGATAAAAGAAATACGAAGAGTCACTCTACCAAAAAGAATTGGTTAGAGGAGGCAGGGCAAGATGGTGGACTAGGCAGAAGGATTGCACAGACCCTCTTCAACAAAGAAAAGGGAAACCAATTAACACAGATACAGAAGATAGTCTTGGACCACTGAGCCTT
>NW_006930991.1:0-1059 GCF_000298275.1 Orycteropus afer afer
CCTGGCAGTCCATGGTATATTCAATATTCTTCTCCAACACCATAATTCAAATGCATCAATTCTTCTTCAATCTTCTTTATTCATTGTCCAGCTTTAACACACATGTGAGGCAGTTGGAAAATATATGACTTGGGTCAAGCACCTAAGTTCTCAAAGTGACATCTTTGCTTTTTAACACTTTAAAGAGGTCTTTTGCAGCAGATTTGCCCAATGTAAAACATCCTTTGATTTTTTTCTTCTTTTATTTTTCATTTTTATTGCATTGAAAACCTACACATCAAGATATTCACCAGCATAACAACTTCCACATTTACAGCTCAGGGACATTGATGACATTTTTCATGTTGTGCCATTACTGCTATCCTTTTCCAAAATATTCCACCACAATTAGCATAAACTCAATGCTCTACAAACAAAAACAAAAGCTTCCTGTCTTTTGATTTCTTGACAGCTGTTTCTATAGGCATTGATTGTGAACCTAAGTCAAGTGAAATTCTCAACAACTTAGATATTTTCTTTTTATCATGATGTTGTATAGTGGTCCAGTTGTGAGTGTTTTTGTTTTCTTTATGTTAAGATGTAACCCACATTGAAGGCTGTAGTCTTTGATCTTCATCAATAAGTGCTTCAAGTCTACTTCACTTTCAGCAAGCAAAAGTTATCATCTGCATATCATAGGTTGTTAATGAGTCTTCCTCTCTAATCCTAATGCTGTATTCTTCTTCATGTAGTCCGGCTTCTCAGATTATTTGCTCAGCATACAGATTGAATAAGTATCGTGAAAGGATACAAATTTTATGCACATCATTCCTGATTTAAAATCATGCAGTGTCCCCTCATTCTGTTTGAATAAATGTTTCTTGGTCTATGTACAAGTTCCCATGAGTATAATTAAATTCAAGCCAGATTCAGAAGAGGATGTGCAACAATGGATATCACTACTGATGTCAAATGGATCTTGGCTGAAAGCAGAGAATACCAGAAAGATGTTTATCTGTGTTTTCTTGACTATACAAAGGCATTTGACTGTATGGATCATAACAAATTATGAATAACATT
>NW_006930991.1:1494-4219 GCF_000298275.1 Orycteropus afer afer
AGGGAGATAGGAAGATAAATAAGAGAGAGAAGGAAAAGCTATATAGGCTGGAGGTTTGAGAGAAAGTACAGGAGAGAGAGAGGAGAGAAATTTGTCAGGAGCTGACCTCATGCTTTGGAGGAATTTAAATGACTGAAGCAGAGCATCAGGGTAAGAAATAGAATTTCCCTTAGATGCTCTTTCCAAAAATTCCAGTGAAGATTTAGATTGTTCAATAGTTACTCTTTACCACAAGGATTATGTTTCTTTAGAAAGCAATACCGTGAGGAGATTGGCCACGAGGCAGCCCAGCTTTTCTCAGGTTAAAATTGCTGAAGGAATTACAGCAGTTCTGTCTGGATAGGCCACTAATGTAGGAGTTTAGAGGGAAGTGACAGAAATTTCTAGGACAGATGCCACTGTGTGTTTCCCAATGATGTGACCTGCACACTGTGAATACTCCATCTATCCAATCTATCTTTGGAACTGACCAGCTGACCAACCAAGATGACCAGCCCTCTGAGAGTGTCACACTCCCTTCTCAGTCTTTATCTACTCCCATTTCAGTGCCATCCTAATTGAATCTACTCTCCCTTCTTGCAGACTTCACTGAAGAGGTCATACCTACTCTTCTAAGATTGATAGATTCCTGTCTGTATTTTTGGCCTGGAGAAATGATCTCCTGTTCTCAGCTGTTGTTAGGTGTTACCTGTGGCCACCTCCTAGGTGACTAGGTGAGAACATATATATGTGTGTGTGTGTGTATTATATGTATATATTACATATGTATATATGTTATATGGTGGGATAGTGCCTAGGGCATTTGACTGCTAACCAGAAGGCTGGTGGTTCTAATCCATCAGCCACTCCTCGGAAGGAAGGTTGGGCAATATACTTCCCTAGTGATACCACCTCAGAAACACAAGGAGGGGTCTCTATGAGTCAGATCTGACTTGACAGCAGTGAGAAAAAAAAAAATACACACACACACACACATATAATCACCCAATTTTCAAATGAGGATATCAAAGTTTAGACAGAGTGAATAAATTTCCCATATTTTCAGACCCAGTAATTGAGGAGTCAGGATGTGAACCCACTTATCTGATTCTAGGTTCCTCCCTCTGCTAAGAAGATTTGCTCCTTCTAGGGTATTCACAAAGAAGGGACTTCAATTTACCTTTAGTGCATGCTTCAGGTTAGAGTCTTTGCAGGAAAACATGTACATTAGTCTAAATTCACAGGCCATTTTCCAATCATATTTTTAGGAAACATAGGATTCTGCCTGTCAGATTTCTGCCTGGAAATGAAATAATAGTATTTAGTTTCAGTGCAGATGAAAGGTCTGCCTGCAGTCCTCTTTTGTAAGGTTGCAAGCTATGAAATAGAATCTAAACAAGGACATTTTCCTCACAGGATGATAGTTGTCCAAATTGGGTTCACACTTGGTTACCAAGTGATGGCAGTTGTCATACTCTTTTATTTTCCTTGGAAACCATGGCACTGTAAGAAATAGAACTGAAGGTATCTGAGTTAAGAGAAAGCAAAGAAACATTAAAATTGATCATTTCATAGGATAAGGGATTATGGATGGGATACTTGGAAGCAAACGATGCAGAAGCTTCTATGAACAACACACGCTGCTACTGCCACTACCACCACCATCATCACGATGCTCTGTACCTCTGTTTTAGTTTGGGATCTTCCAGGAGCAGAAGATTATGGTGCAAGCAGTTTATTTAGGACCTGAAGGTAGAAAAATGGGAAAGAAAAACAGGGAAGGAAAGGCAACTATTAAAGGGAACATTTTCAAACAGCTATTACTGTGGGTAATTGAGCTTAATCCCACTGAGGAAACTCTAGGAGTCAGTGCACAAAAATAAGTCTCAGAATTACTCCACCCAAGGGTCAGGGGAGCTGGGTTATTCATACACCAACTTGCATGGGTCACTGGTAGAAGGCTGATTGGGGCACTGTTAATCCCTAGGCAGTTTTGGTCTATCATAGGCGCAGGGAAAAAGGCTTAGGAGCCAGAAAAAAACTCTCAGGAAGAGAAATGCAGGAGGTGGAAGCTGGCAATCAGCCATCCTGCACTGAATTGAAAAGGACAATGAAATATGGGGAGGTCATTCTCAGCATCTGAAGCAATTCTGCATTTAAGGGGTTAGACATAGACAGTAGGCCATACTCACATAATTCTTAGAATTCACTTCCTTCTCACAATTGCCATATAAAGTGAGTACTATTATTATTGGCACTTTACCCACCAGCCACTCCTCGGAAGGAAGATAGGGCAATCTACTTCCGTAGTGATACTGCCTCGGAAACTCGAGGAGGAGTCGCTATGAGTCGGGTCTGACTCGACAGCACATAACAACAACAACAACAATAGTAAGCAATAAGTACAAAGAGGTAGCATAATTGCTCATGGTTGACCAGCTAGTAAATGGCAGAGCCAAAGGATGAACCCTTTGAGTATCATGTTACTTCATGAAAGTATGAAGGCTGTGGCATTAGGCTGCTCTATCTATTCCCATTTCTCCAGCTGACATCTGCTCCATCCCTGTCTTCCACCTTGTGTTATAGCTCTTTTTATCTGGAAAATATCTGAGTTGCTTTGAACACATTTTCATTGCCCCTTGATTTTCAATGTTCTAGACAAGGCTAGTGATGATAATAACTGCTGATACTTAACACTACTTCGATACCTCCCACTCTTTCATTATCCACCCCCTCCGGGATTCAC
>NW_006930992.1:0-1415 GCF_000298275.1 Orycteropus afer afer
GTGAAAACCAAACAAGAATTTTCAAAGCCACACTGCACCCGGGTAAAGTTTAAATGCATCATTTAGGTAAAAGGAAGTGAAACGCACATTGCAATCTAATGCCCCAACGATTTGCGCAACATTCAGATCTTGTAAGCTAGCTAAGTCGAAATGCAGAAATTTGGAAATCTCCTCTAAAGAGATATATGACAATTGCAGGAACAGCACATTGTTAACTCAGTCAGAGGATGTATGTGTCATTTTGTCAAACGTGTCCATTTTGTTTCTGTTGAAAACTTAGAGAAAAGCATGATTCCTTCAGTTCACCTTAACAAGTGCAACTGGAAAACGGATATTTAATTCGTGTGAATTGAATCACACTTGGCTCTCTACAGAAAACAACATAGAACAACTTTGGCACCTATAAATAAAGGGTTATTTCAAGTAAGTGCAAATGTCTATTGTATTGTAATTATGTGAATGGGAGTAACCACAGTCTGTTAACTCCCTCAGAAAATGGATGTGCATCCTTACGCGCCCTGTAAATCAAGTGTAGGTTGAAAAACTACAATAAAACAAGAATCCACAATGAGAAATTTCAGCAGTGTATAGTTCATGTAAAGAACTTAACTCAAAGAAACTTAAGGGCACATTAATTCGAAATGACCCAAAGTGTTGAGTAAAATTCCGGTCTTGTCAATCCAATGAAATTACACAAAGGTGGAAATCTCTTGTAAATTTGTGTAAATCACTTTTAACTTTATGTATCAGAGTGACAGTAACTACACTTGGTTAACTCAATCAGACAAAGTGTTTGTAAACTTGTCAAACGCTTAATTTAAGTTTCTCTGGAGACCATTCATTACATATAGTGCTTTCCGTTCACCTTACTAAGTGAAACTGGAAAGCTTACGTTGAATCTATGGGGACTGAATCACCCTTGGCTTTGCAGTGAAACCAAAGTGGAAATGGGTTTTCCCAATCAAAATCAAGGATTTTCAGGAAATTGCAATTATCCTCTCTTTTCCTAGTACTTCAATTGCAGTAACCCAATGTAAGGTGTAAATCACTTATAACTTTATGTATCAGAGTGGCAGCAACAACACTTGGTTAACTCAATCAAACAAAGTGTGTGTAAACTTCCAAAATATTTACGTTAAGTTTCTCTTGAAAACTTTCAAAGCACATGGTGCCTTCAGTTCACCTTAGTAAGTGCAACTGGAAAACTGACGTTGCATCTATGGGAACTGAATCACTCTTGGGTTTGTATTGAAACCAAAGTGGAAATGGGTTTTCCCAGTCAAAATCAAGGAATTTCAAGAAATTGAAATTATCCTCTATTTTGCTAGTACTTGAAATGCAGTAACTCACTGTAAGGTTTAAATCACTTATACCTTTATGTACCAGAGAGGCAGTAACAACACTTGTTAACTCAA
>NW_006930992.1:2202-4236 GCF_000298275.1 Orycteropus afer afer
CTGAATCACTCTTGGCTTTGTATTGAAACCAAAGTGGAAATGGGTTTTCCCAGTCAAAATCAAGGATTTTCAAGAAATTGCAATTATCCACTGTTTTGCTAGTATCTGAATTGCAGTAACTCACTGTAACGTGTAAATCACATGCACATTTATGTATTAGAGTGGCAGTAACAACTCTTGTTTATCTCAATCAGACAAAGTGTTTGTAAACTTCTCAAAAGTTTATGTTAAGTGTCTGTTGAAAACTTTCAAAACACATGGTGCCTTCAGTTACCTTAGTAAGTGCAACTGGAAAACTGACGTTGCATCTATGAGAACTGAGTCACCCTTGGCTTTGTAGTGAAACCAAAGTGGAAATGGTTTCCCACCTCAAAATCAAGGATTTTCAAGAAATTGCAATTTTCCACTGTTTTGCTACTACTGGTACTGCAGTAACTCACTGTAAGGTGTAAATCACTTATACCAGTATGTATCAGAGTGGCAGTAACCACTCGTACTTAACTCAATCAGAAAAGTATTCGAAAGCTTCTCAAACATTTATATGTAATTTCTGTTGAAAACTTTCAAAACACATGGTGCCTTCAGTTCACCTTAGGAAGTGGAAATGTAAAACTTACGTTGCATCTATGTGAACTGTAATACCATTGGCTTTGAAGTGAAACAAATGTGGAAATGGGTTTTCCCTGTCAAAATCAAGGATTTTCAAGCAATTCCAATTGTCCACTCTTTTGCTAGTACTTGAATTGCAGTAACCCCCTGTAAAGTGTAAATCACTTATACCCTTATGTATCAGAGTGGCAGTAACTGCACATGGTTAACTCAATCAGACAAAGTGTTTGTAAACATGTCAAACACTTCAATTAACTTTCTGGGGAAAACTTTCATTACACATAGTGCTTTCCGTTCACCTTAGTAAGTGCAACTGGAAATCTTACGTTGAATCTATGGGTACTGAATCACCCTTGGCTTTGTAGTGAAACCAAAGTGGAAATGGGTTTTCCCAGTCAAAATCAAGGAATTTCAAGAAACTGAAATTATCCTCTGTTTTGGTCGTGCTTGAATTGCAGTAACCCCCTGTAACGTGTAAATCACTTATAACTTAATGTATCAGATTGGCAGCAGCAACAACATTTCGTTAACTCAATCAGACAAAGTGTTTGTAAACTTCCCAAATGTTTAAGGTTCTGATGAAAATTTTCAAAATACATGGTGCTCTCCGTTCATCTTTGTAAGTGCCACGGGAAACCTTACGTTGCATCTATGGGAAAAAAATCACCCTTGGCTTTGTAGTGAAAGCAAAGTGGAAATGGTTTTTCCCAGTCAAAACCAAGGATTTTCAAGAAATTGCAATTACCCACTGTTTTGCTAGTACTTGAATTCAGTAACTCACTGTAAGCTGTAAATCACTTATACCTTTATGTATCAGAATGGCAGTAATAACTCTTACTTAAGTCAGTCAGACAAAGAGTTTGTAAGCTTCTCAAAGGTTTATGTTAGGATTCTGTTGAAAACTTTCAAAACATATGGTGCTTTCAGTTCACCTTAGTAAGCGCAACTGGAAAACTGACGTGGCATGTATGGGAACGGAATCACCCTTGGCTTTGTACTGAAACCAATGTGGAAATGTGGTTTCCCCATCAAAATCAAGGATTTTAAAGAAATTGCAATTATCGACTGTTTTGCTAGTACTTGAATTGCAGTAACACACTGTAAGGTGTAAATCACTTTTAACTTTATGTATCAGAGTGACAGTAATTACACTTGGTTAACTCAATCAGACAAAGTGTTTGTAAACTTGTCAAACGCTTAATTTAAGTTTCTGTGGAGACCATTCATTACATATAGTGCTTTCCGTTCACCTTAGTAAGTGCAACTGGAAAGCTTATGTTGAATCTATAGGGAGTGAATCACCCTTGGCTTTGTAGTGAAACCAAAGTGGAAAAGCGTTTTCCCAGTTAAAATCAAGGATTTTCAAGAAATTGAAATTATCCTCTGCTTTGCTAGTACTTGAAATGCAGTAACTCACTGTAAGGT
>NW_006930993.1:0-1578 GCF_000298275.1 Orycteropus afer afer
GCCACCGATGGCTAATTTCTTGACTGCTGTTCCCATAGATGTAGATTGTGAATCCAAGTAAAATGAAACATTTGGCAACTTTAATCTTTTCTCCACTGATCATGATGTTCCTTATTGGTCCAGTTGTGAAGATTTTTGGTTTTTTTATGTTGATGTGCAATCCATATTGAAGACTGTAGTCTTTTATCTTTATCAGTAAGTGCTTCAAGCCATCTTCACTTTCAGCAGGCAAGTTTGTGTCATATGCATACCACAGGTTGTTAAAGACCCTTTCTGATGACTTCTTCATATAGTCCAGCTTCTCACATTATTTGCTCAACATAAAGATTGAATAAGTATGGTGAAAGGATACAACCTTTACCCACATCATGTGTGATTTGAAACCATGCAGTATTCTTTTTTTTCTCTTTGAACTACCTCTTGGTCTGTGTAGAAGTTCCTTATGAGGACAATTACATTTTGTGGAATTCCCATACTTTGCAATGTTATCTATAATTTGCTATGATCCACACAGTCAAATGTCTTTGCATAGTCAACAAAATACAAGTGAGCATGTTATTGTTTGCTTTCAACCAAGATCCACCTGACATAAGCAGTGACATACTTCATTCCACATCCTCTTCTGAATCTAACTTGAAGTCCAGTCAATTCCCTGTCAATGTATTACTGCAACCATTTTTGAAGTATCTTCAACAAAGTTTTGCAGGTGATATTAATGATATTGTTTGATAATTTTCCACATTCTGTTGGATTACCCTTCTCTGAAATGGCAACAAATATGGATATTTTCCAGTTTTGGCCAGTTACCTCTCTTCTAAATTTCTTGGCAAAGATGATTGAATGTTTCCAGCATTGCATCAATTTGCTGAAACATCTCATATGCTGGTATAAAGATCAATTCCTAGAGCCTTGTTTTTTGTCAGTGTCTTCAGTGCAGCTTGATTATGCAAAAGCATATGATTGTGTGGATCATAACAAATTATGGGTAACATTGAGAAGAATGGGAATTCCAGAACACTTAATTGTATTCATGAGGAACCTGTACATAGACCAGGAGGCTGTCATTCAAACAGAACAAGGGGACACTGCATGGTTTAAAATCAAGAAAGGAGTGCATGAGGGTTGTATCCTTTCACCATACTTACTCAATTTGTATGCTGAGCAAATAATCTGAGAAACTGGACTACATGAGGAAGAATGTGGCATCAGGATTGGAGGAAGACTCATTAACAACCTGTGATATGCTGATGACATAACTTTACTTGCTAAAAGTGAGGATGACTTAAAGTACTTACTGAGGAAAATTGAGGAATACGGTCTGCAATATGGATTACATCTCAATATAAAGAAAACAAAAATCCTAGCAACTGGACCTATAAGCAATATCATGATAAAGGGAGAAAAAATTGGAGTTGTCAAAGACTTCACATTGCTTGGTTCTACAATCAACGCCAATGACAGCAGCAGTGAATAAGGAATACCGAAGAAAAGTTGATGCTTTTGAGTTGTGGTGCTGGCAAAGAATGATGAAAGTACCATGGACTGCTAAAAGAACTAGCAAATCTGTCCTGGAGAAAG
>NW_006930993.1:3493-4602 GCF_000298275.1 Orycteropus afer afer
TTAATAGTGAGAGAAACAAATCTAGTCCATTTAGTCATACTGTCTAGTGTAACAGAAACACAATGATTGAACAACCTTTCAAATTAATATAATATGTTCTATACAGAGGAAGAAAGAGAAGGATGATGGCAGATTTCTTGTTAGAACCAGTGCTAGGAACAAGACAAAGGAAAAATATTGAAAGTGCTGAAAGAAGAAGAAAACACTAGAATTCTATGTCCAGCCAAAATTACACTTCAAAATACAAGAACAAAGTACAGAAGGCAGAATGGGTTAGGAGGCAAAGAGCCATAGAAGCAAAAAGCACAAGGAAGTGGGAGAAGTGATGCTATTGAGGGACTTTCAGTTGATAATGTGGATCAAATGTGTGTGAATTGTTAAATGGAAAACTGATTTGCTCTATAAACATCCATCCAAATCACAATAAAGTTTTTGGTTTTTGGTTTTGAAATACAGGTGAAATAATCACATTACGTATAAATGGCTGGAACACTCTGATTAAAAGGCAGAGATTTTCAGATTAGATTAAAAAATAAGACTTAACATATGCTACCTACAAAGACACACTTTAAATGTAACGAGACAAATAGATTAAAACTAAAAGGTTAGGAAAACCATACCATTTTAATAGTAGTTAAAAGAAAGCTGAAGTAACTATTTTATTATCAGACAAAAAACATTACTAGGAATAAAGATCATTTCTTAATAATAAAGGGGTAAGTTATTCAAAAATAGTTAAGAATCCTAAATTTTTATTCATCTAATAACACAGCTTCCAAATACATGAAGCAAAAATAGACAAAACTGCAAGGAGAAGTAGAAAAACATACTATTATACTAGGACATTTCTCTACTCCTCTTTCAATAATTGATAGATCAAGTACACAGAAAATTAGCAGGAGTACAGTACACTTGAACAACCCAATCACAAATTTGACTTCATTGACATTTATACAACGCACAATGTCAGCAGAATATACATTCTTCTCAAGTGCACACAGTCTTAGCAAATCTAAAATGATTCTAGTCATGCAAAGTATGTTCTCTAACCACAATGAAATTCAATTAAAAATCAACAACAGGGATACCTGGAAAATAACAAAATACTT
>NW_006930994.1:0-908 GCF_000298275.1 Orycteropus afer afer
TGAAATAAAAAGGATAATATCAGGATACTACGAAGAACTCTACTCCAACAAATTTGAAAATCTGGAAGAATGAACAGATTTCTAGAAACACACCACTTACCTAAACTTACACAGAGTGACGTGGAAAAGTTGAACAGATCCACAATAAAAGAAGAAATTGAACAGGTCACAAAAACATTACCAACAACAAAAAAAAAAAATCCTGGTCCAGACGGTTTGACCAGAGAATTCTACCAAACATTCAGAGAAGAACTGACACAAATCCTACTCAAACTATTCCAAAACATGCAAAAGGATGGAATCCTCCCTACTTCATTTTGTGAAGAAATTATAACCTTGATACCAAAACCAGGCAAAGACATCACTCACAGAGAAAACTAGAGAACAATATCCCTCATGAATACAGATGCAAAAATCTTCAACAAAGTCCTAGTCAATAGACTCCAACACCATAGTAAGAAAATAATTCATATGAACAAGTGGGGTTCATATCAGGTATGCAAGGATGGTTCAACACTGGAAAAATAATCAATGTCCTCTACCACATATCATATCAATTGATGCAGAAAAGGCATTTGATAAAATCCAACACCCATTCCTGCTCAAAATTCTTAGCGAAATAGGAATAGAAGGGACATTCCTCAACATAATAAAGGGCATTTGTGCAAAATCAACAGCCAACATTATTATCAATGGAAAGAGACTGAAACTATTCCCCTTGTGAACAAGAACCAGACAAAGATGGCCTCCATCATCACTTCTATTCAACATTATATTGGAAGTCCTAGCCAGGGCGATAAGGCAAGAAAAGGAAATCAAAGGCATCCTAATTGGTAAGGAAGAAGTCAAACTATCCCTATTTGCTGATGATATGATCCTATACCTAGAAAATCCAAGAGACTCAGTCA
>NW_006930994.1:3937-4390 GCF_000298275.1 Orycteropus afer afer
TACAGCCTGATGGAACCACTCAGACTATGGCTTCTAGCTGCCCTTCAGGTCTGGAATTGAACTCATTCCTGTGGCTTCTAGACAAACAAAAGACAAGCATATGAGGTGAACATTCACACTAAGCAGATACACTCCTTGGAGAGAACAATCATGGGAGAATAGAAGGGCTGTGTATGCCAAGGAACCTAGCTTAGGGGGCAGGAGTGCAAGGAGAGAAGAAGTAACTATGGGGAGGAAGTAGGAGAGTAGCTGTCGCATTGTGGTAAATTGTAGTCAATGTCATGAGACAAAGGGTGTGTGAACTGCTGTATGGAAAGTGAGTTTGTTCTGTAAACTTTCACCCAAATCACAATATAAAAATTAAAAAAAAAATGTGCTTCCAAAGACTTCTCCAAAAGAGTCAAAAGAGAACCTACAGATTGGGAAAAAATATTTGGTAATAACATATCTGAC
>NW_006930995.1:0-556 GCF_000298275.1 Orycteropus afer afer
AGCTCAGGGGGCAGGAGTGCATGGAGGGATGGACACAGGGAAGAGGTAACTATGGGGAGGAAGTGGGGGGGAGCTGTTGCATTGTGGGAAATTGTAGTCAATGTCATGAGACATGGTGTATGTGAACTGCTGTACGGAAAGTGAATTTGCTCTGTAAACTTTCACCCAAATCACAATAATAATAATAAAAAAAAAAGGTGGTCCCTGACTTATGACATAATTAAGTTACGACAAACCACACTTAAAACTGTCCATTTTTTTGTGCATCTTGTTATTACTAATATGGACTACATACAAAGTCACAGCACACAATTGGCTGATGTTGTCATTCTCAGACGTTCACTCGCCCACGTTCTATGTGCACTGCCCCATGTTTGTTGCTGTGTGCCGTCGAGTCGGACCCGACTCATAGTGACCCCTCCTTGGGTTTCTGAGGCAGTATCACTTCGGAAGTAGATTGTCCCGTCTTCCTTCCGAGGAGTGGCTGGTGGGTTTGAACCGCCAGCCTTCTGGTTAGCAGTCAAGTGCCTTAGGCACTACGCCACCAGAGCTCCTA
>NW_006930995.1:4426-5589 GCF_000298275.1 Orycteropus afer afer
CCCACAGGGTTTCCAAGGCTGTCAGTCTTCATAGAAGCAAAGCCCAAACCACACCCACTGCTGTGGAGTCTATTCTGACTCACAGCGCCCCTAGAGGACAGAGTGGAACTGCACCAGAGGGTTTCCTGGGCTGTCAGTCTTCACAGAAGCAAAGCCCAAACCACACCTACTGGAAGCAAAGCCCAAACCAAATTCACTGCCATTGACTTGACTAGACTCATAGGGACCCCTCCTTGGGTGTCTGAGGCGGTATCACTACGGAAGTAGATTGTCCAACCTTCTTTCTGAGGAGTGGCTGATGGGTTTGAACCACCAGTCTCCTGGTGAACAGTCAAGTGCCTTAGGCATTATGCTACCGGAGCTCCCTGGTCTCATGTAGATGCCTTTTTAATGGAGTATCACACTCACAGGTACTATCTTCTATTTAGAATCAATCTGTCCTTTCATTAATAGGTGACCTCAGTCAACCACTCAAAAATGGATCAGGGCAGGAGATCCTGGGTAGAGTGGGAGAAAAATGTGCAACAAAACTTGACACAAAAAAAGGGACTAGGTTTGCTGGTCCGATAGAGCCTGGTGAGACCCCTGAGACTATGGCCCCTAGCTGCCCTTCAGGTCTGGAACTGAACTCACTCCTGTGGCTTCCGGGTCATGTGCTGAGCTACTAGGGGTAGAGACACCTACTGGAGGATGAAGGAGCGAGGCCTTTACCTTTAGGAATGATTGGAGGACTGTTCCTCCCCCAGGAATACAGACAGAAAGCAGAAAAGTGAAATTCCAGAAGTGAATCGAGACCCAAAGACCAAGCACCTCACTCCTCGTTTCTCCCCCTGGACACGACTGATGTTTGTTGTTACGTGTGTCGAGTCCTCTTCCACTCACGTGGCACCTTGTGATAGAGTGGAACAGCCCCCAGAAGGTTGTCTAGACTGTAATCCTTGTAGAAGCAGGACACCGGGAGCCACTGCGTAGGTTCCATCTGCCAAACTTCCGGTTAGCAGCGGAGGGCCAGTGGGTAATTGTGGGGGCTGTTTTGTGCACTGTAGGAATGTAGCCACAGCCCTAGCTCCGCCCGGTAGATGTCAGTAGCACGCCCCCAACCTCCCAGTTGTGACCACCAAAAATGTCTCCAGAAACCAAACCGGTTACCGTGGAGTCAGCTC
>NW_006930996.1:0-1623 GCF_000298275.1 Orycteropus afer afer
CAAATCACAATAAAAAATTAAAAAAAAAAAAAAAACGTATGAAGAAAGCCTAGAGTTCATGTGGAATATATCAAAAGGAATAACCTATGTGTTACTGGAATTCCAGAACAGGAAGAGAAAAATAAAAAGACTGAGAAAATTGTCCAAGATTTGTTGGAAGAGGACTTCCCTGATATGATGAAAGATGAGAATATATCCATTCAGGAAGCCCAATGAACCCCAAACAGGATAGACCCCAAAAGATAATCACCAAGACATGTTGATGTTGTTACGTGCCGTGGAGTCAAACTCGACTCATAGCAACCCCTCCTTGGGTTTCCAAGGTGATATCACTACAGAAGTAGATTGTCCAAACTTCTCATCATCAAATTCATCAAAACCAAAGACAAAGACAGAATCCTGAAAGCCACACGGGAAAAACAAAAAGTTACGTACAAAGGACAGCCAGTAAGAATAAGCTCTGATTTCTCAACAGAAACCATGCAAGCGAGAAGGCAATGGAATGGTATATATAAAACTCTGAAAGAGAAAAATTTTCAACCAAGAATTATATACCTGGCAAAATGGTCCTTCAAATATGATGGTGAAATTAGGAGATTTCCAGATAATCAGAAACTAAGGGACTTTGTTAAAACCAGACCAACTTTACAAGAGATACTAAAGAGAGTCCTTTGAACAGAGAATCAAAAATAGCAAACAACAATCGACCATTAATACACAAGATGACATAACCCAGAAACCATAGCTATGGACATATCCAAAGTAAAATGAGCTTACAAGATTGTAAAAGGGAACCAGAAATATCAATTGGCAAGGGAGGACAGCTACAAAGAAAAAGAGGGAAAATACTGTGTACTTACAGAACTTCTAAATGGTGAGGAAGTCAAGAGAGTTGCAAGATAGAATAGACTGTTCTAAACTCGAGGAGAAAATTCTAAATCACAGGGTAACCTCAAAGAAAAATGATAAACCTTCACATCACAATAAAAAAGAGGACAAGCAAAAAAAAATTTAGCAAATACTAAAACAACAGCAACAAAGGAAATAACATGATTCATAACAAAATGAGCTCAGCACAGAAAATAATATGGAACAAAGAAACCAGGGACACTATGAAAAAACACATAACCAAATGACAGGAAACAATTCATACTTGTCAATAATTACACTGAATGTTAATAGATTAAATGTACCACTCAAGAGATGGAGAGTTGCAGATTGGATAAGAAAACAAGACCCATCAATATGCTGTCTACAAGAGACAAACCTCAGAGACAAAGACAAAAATAGACTAAAAATCAAAGGTTGGAAAAAGATATATGAAGCAAATGGCAACTGTAATCTCTTACAGGAGTGGCAATATTAATCTCTGATCAAATTGACTTTAGCACAAAAACCACCACAAGAGACAAGGACATTATATAGTGATTAAAGGATCAATTGAACAAGAACATATAATCATAATAAATATCTATGGACCCAATGAAAGAGCCCCAAAATACGTAAAGCAGACTTTAAAAGAGTTGAAAAGGCAAATAGATGAATCCACAGTCATAGTAGGAGAGTTTAATACACCACTTTCAATGGAAGACAGAACAACTGGAAAGAAACTCAACAAAGATG
>NW_006930996.1:3489-4150 GCF_000298275.1 Orycteropus afer afer
AAATAAAACAAAGAAAAAGAATGATATGATCATATCAATTGATGCAGAAAAGGCATTTGATAAAATCCAACACCCATTCCTGATAAAAACTCTCAGTAAAATAGGAGTAGAAGGGACATTCCTCAACACAATAAGGGGCATCTATGCAAAACCAACAGCCAACATTACTCTCAATGGAGAAAGACTGAAACCATTTCCCTAGTGAATAGGAACCAGACAAGGATGCCCTCTATCACCACTTCTATTCAACATTGTATTGAAAGTCCTAGCCAGGGCAATAAGGCAAGAAAGGGAAATTAAAGACATCCAAATTGATAAGGAAGAAGTCAAACTATCCCTGTTTTCTGATGATATGATCTTATACCTAGAAAACCCAAGAGACTCAGTCAAAAATCTACTGGATCTAATTGAGAGATATAGCATTGTGGCAAGATACAAGATCAACATCCAAAAATCAGTTGGATTTCTCTACATCAGCAAGGAGATTGCTGGAAAAGAAATAAAGAATCAATACCATTTACAATAGTTACCAAAATAAAATAAAATACTTGGGAATAAATCTTACCAGGGACACAAAAATCTGTATATAGAAAACTATAAAATACTACTTCAAGAAACCATAAGAGGTATACATAAATGGAAGAACATCCCATGCTCATGG
>NW_006930997.1:0-1638 GCF_000298275.1 Orycteropus afer afer
CTAAAATTAATTTTAATAGTATATTTTGTGTATCACAAAATTGTATAAGTTTAACGTGTAATTAATATTTTTAACTTATGCATATTTTCATTCATTTTTGTACAAAATCTTCAAAATCCAGTACGTATTACTGTACATCTCAATTTAAATTAGCCACATTCCAAAAGCCCAGTGGCCACATGTGGCAAGTGCTCACTGCATTGGACAATATACTCTGTGTGGACATCCTGCATATGTGCACCAGCACTAGCACACATACACAAAAACGTTCACAGACACACTTTCAAAATAGCTAATTAAAGGGGAAAACAAAATAGAAGAAACAAAAAAACAAACTCCTATTGCCAGGAGGACGAAATTATGGTCGTGTCACACATTGTATCACCATGCAGAAAAGAATCTACAACTTCAGACAATGAGAATTTATGTTAGAAACAAAGCTGTGTAGAAAAATTGAATTGCAAAAAAACTACATATATCACCATATCACTTTATAAAATTTAAGAAAGTTCTTTCATTCAGAGTATATACATATGTTCTAAGACTTAGAATTAAAAAAGTGAAGTGGTTAAAACAAACCTTGGGATAGTAGTTTGGCATAGTGCCTAAGGCATTTGACTGCTAAACAGAAGGCTGTTGGTTCAAACCCACCAGCCACTCCTCGGAAAGGAGATTGAGCAATCTACTTCTCATGTGATTCCACCACTGAAACCCAAGGAGGGGTCACTATCAGTAGGATCCGACTCAATGGCAGTGAGTTTGGGTTTTTTTTGGGTTTGGATGGGTTGAGCTGGACAGAGTGTGAGAACTGTAGGAGACTGAGATGGGAGGAACATATATTGTTGTTAGGTACCGTCTAGTTGTCTTAGACTCATAGCGACCCTATGCACAGCAGAACAAAACACAGCCCAGTCCTGTGCCAGCTCCACAATCATTGCTACACTTGAGCCCATCACAACAACCACTTTGTCAATCCATCTCGTTAAAGGCCTTCCCCTCTTTCGTTCACCCTCCACCTTACCAAACATGACATCCTTCTCCACAGAATGCAGCATTTTGGTTGCACTTCCTCTAGGACAGTTTTGTTAGATCTTTTTTAGCAGTCCATGGTACTCTCAGTATTCTTTGACAGCACCACAACTCAAAAGGATCAATTCTTCTACAGTCTTCATTATTCATTGTCCAGCTCTCACATGCATATGAGGTGATTGAAAATATCAAGCTGAAAGAACTGAGGAAAAAAATTAAGCCTCAAGTTGCAATATTGAAAGATTCTATGCACAATATATTAAATGATGCAGGAAACATCAAAAGAAGATGGAAAGAATACACAGAGACATTGTACCAAAAATAATTGGTTGATGTTCATCCATTTCAGGAGGTGGCATATAATCAAGAACCAATGGTATTGAAGGAAAAAGTCAAAGCTTCACTGAAGGAAGTGGCAAAAAACAAGGTTCCAGGAATTGACAGCATATACATTGAGATGTTTCAACAAACGGATGACCCACTGGAGGCACTTACTCAGCTATGCCAAGAGATTTGGAAGACAACTACCTGTCCAACTGACTGGAAGAGATCCATATTTGTACCCATTCCAAAGAAAGATGATCCCACAGAATGTGGAAATTACTAAAC
>NW_006930997.1:3152-3935 GCF_000298275.1 Orycteropus afer afer
ATAAAAAAAAAATAATAATAAGATAAGGACACACACACACAAAAAAAGAGGATGTGAAACAAGGGAAATCATTGCTGATGTCAGATGGATCTTGTCTCAAAGCAAAGAATACCAGAAAGTTGTTTACTTGTGTTTCATTGACTTTGCAAAAGCATTTGATTGTGTGAATCATAACAAATTATAGATAACATTGAGAAGAATGGGAATTTCAGAACATTTAATAGTACTCATGAGGAACCTGTACATAGATCAGGAGGCTGTCATTCAAACAGAACAAGGGGACACTGCATGGTTTAAAGTCAAGAAGGGAGTGTGTCAGGGTTGTATCCTTTCATGATACTTATTCAATCTACATGCTGAGCAAATAATCCGAGAAACTGGACTATATGAAGAAGAACATGGCATCAAGATTGGAGGAAGAATCATTAACAACCTGTGTTACACTGATGACACAACTTTGCTTGCTGAAAGTGAGGATGACTTGAAGCACTTACTGTTGAAGATCGAAGAATATAGTCTGCAGTACGGATTGCATCTCAATATAAAGAAAACAAAAGTCCTCACAACTAGACCTGTAAGAAGCATCACGATAAATGGAGAAAAGATTGAAGTTGTCAAAGACTTCACATTGCTTAGTATTATAATCAACACCAATGGAAGCAGCAAGTCAGGACATCAGGCAATGTATAGCACTGGGCAAGTCAGCTGCAAAGGACTTCTTTCAAGTGCTGAGGAGCAAAAATATCTTCTTGAGGACTAAGGTGCACCTGACATAGCCATGAT
>NW_006930998.1:0-4152 GCF_000298275.1 Orycteropus afer afer
AAATGCTGAAAACTAGGACCTGGTAGGGGAAGATTAAGAATAATAATAAAAAGGACAAAAGTATTAATAATATTAGTTGTTTTAAAACAGACAATTACAAGCAAACTAGTCACCAGGAAAAAAAAAAGCAAAAAAGAAAAAAATAAAGAGAAAAAAATAATTAGTGGAGGATAGGGCAGGGCACCCAGCTTCCGTCTGAACACACAGACTTTGATGGAGTTCCTGTAGGCCCAGAAGGTAGAAATGAGTGGGGATGGCCACACCTCTGTTCACCAAGCAGGTATGGGGTATAAAAGTAACAAGAGGGATGTCATACATTTTCAGTTTTGCAGGTCTCGAGTGTCCTTGGGGTTGGTGGAAAGCAGAACGCATTCTTAAGCCCCAGGATTCTGCCAGAGTGCTGTCTCTTTAAATATCCAAAATAGTCAAGCCGCTTTTTAAACCTTCAAAATGGTGGCGTCTTCTGGACCGGGAAAAGTCCACAGCTTGGCCCACTTTTCTCTTCACCTTCTCTGTTCATTCCCCAGCCACTGTGCACAGTCCTCCGTGCAGTCCCTGGCTAGCAGGAAGATTTTTAGGTTAATTCTTTGGTCCTACCACCACTCGGGAGTCTCCAAGCTCTCTGTGCTGTGCCGTCAAGATCGCTCAGGATCACTGCCAGACTGCAGCTCCGTATGTCTCCTTTTTTGGTATTTTCACGCAAATTCTTCTTCTAGTTGGGGTTTAGTCCACTTCTATGTCCTTCCCTTCAAGGCTCAGGGGTCCAAGATTATCTTCTGTGTCTGTGTTAATTGGTTTCCCTTTTCTTTGTTGAAGAAGGTCCGTGCCTAGTCCACCATCTTGCCGGTTCTGTGTGATTAGTTTTTCCAAGTCCTTAAAATGGACTCAGGGTAAGGATTGCATTGAATTATAGATTACTTTGGGTATATTGACAGTTTCACAGTGTTCAGTCTTCCTATCCATGAGGATAGAATGTTCTTCCATTTATGTAGATCTCTGATAATTTCTTGAAGTAGTGTTTTGTAGTTTCCTTTATTTAAGTCTTTTTTGTCCCTGGTAACATTTATTCCCAAGTATTTTATCCTTTCAGTAGCTATTGCAAATGGTATTGATTTCCTTATTTCCTTTTCAGAGATCTCTTTGCTGGTGTAGACAAATGCAATGATTTTTTTACAGTGATCTTGTATCCTGCCACTGTGCTAAATCTTTCAGTTAGTTCCAGTAGTTTTATTGATGAATCTCTGGGATATTCTGTGTATAGGACCATATCATCTGCATATAGGGATAGGTTTACCTGCTCCTTGCCAATTTGGATGCCTTTTAATTCCATTTCTTGCCTTCATGCCCTGATAAGTACTTCCAATACAATGTTTAATAGAAGGGTGGTAGAGAGTATCCTTGTCTGGTTCCTATTCACAAAGGGAGTGCTTTCAGTCTCTCTCAACTGAGAATAATGTTGGCTGTTTGTTCCGTATATATGCCCTTTATTATGTTGATTCCTATTGTCCTGAGAGTTTTTATCAGGAAAAGTGTTTGATTTTATCAAATGCCTTTTCTGCATAAATTTATATGATCATGTGGTTCTTTTCCTTTGTTTTACTTATGTGATGGATTATATTGATGTTTTTCTAATGTTGAACCATCCCTGCATACCTGGTATGAATCCCACTTGGTTATGGTATATTACTTTTTATGATATGTTGTTGGAATATGTTGACAAGGAATTTAATGACATTTTTTGTGTTTATATTCATGAGGGATATTGGGCTGTAGTTTTCATTTTAGCAGTGCATTTGGCTGTTTTGGGTATCAGGGTAAAGCTTGCTTCATAAAATGAATTTGAGAGGATTCCAGCCTTTTCTATGTGCTGGAATAGATTGAGTAGGATTGGTGTCAGCTCTTCTCTGAATGTCTGGTAAAATTCTCCAGTGATACCATCTAAGTCAGTTCTTTCTTTTGTTAGTGATTATTTTATGACCTGTTGAATTTCTTCTTTTATTATGCATCTGTTCAAATTTTCCACCTCAGTTTGTGTTAGTTTCAATTAGTAGTATGTTTCTAACAACCTGTCCATTTCTTCTAGATTTTCAAATTTGTTGAAGCACTGTTCTTCATGTTGTTGTTATGTGCCATTGAGTCGGACCCGACACATGGAGTTCCCTCCTTGGGTTTCTGAGGCATTATCACTACAGAAGTAGACTGCCCAACTTTCCTTCCGAGGAGTGGCTGGTAGGTTTGAACCACCAGCCTTCAAGTTAACAATGTAATACCTTAGGCACTATGCTATCAGAGCTCCTCTGTTCTTCATAGTATATTGATATTATCCTTTTTATTTTGGTTGGTTCTGTTTGATGTCACCTATTTCATTGCTTATTAATACTGTTTTCTTCTCCTTATTTTCATTTGTTCAATTTTCCACTGGTTTGTCAATTTTGCTAATCCTTTCAAAGAACCAACTTCTAGTCTTGCTTTTTTCTGTTGTCTTTATTTTCTGTTTCGTTTATTTCTGTTCGAATATTATTAAGCATGAGGTTTTTTTTTTTTTGTTTTTTGTTTTCCTAATTGTTAGAGGTATTGAGTAAAGGTGTTGATTTTGGCTTTTTCTTCTTTTTCATGTGTGTATGTTTTACTATAAATTGCCCTCTGATCACTGCTTTTGCTGTGTCCCAAAGATTTCAGTATGTTGTGCTTTCATTTTTGTTTGATTCAAGGACATTTTAACTTCCTTTTTTATTTCTTCTATAACCCAGTAGTTTTTAAGGAGGTTGTTATTCAGTTTCCATGTGTTTTCTCTTTTTCTGTTGATCTTGGTTTTGGTGAGTTTGACTATGATATGTCTTGGTGATTTTTCTTTTGTGGTTTATCCTGTTTGAGGACCATTGAACTTCTTGAATGAATACCTTCTTGTCTTTCATCATATTAGGGAAATTCTCTTCCAATAAATTTTTGTCAATTTTCTCTGTGGTTTTATTTGTCTCTTCCTCCTCTAGAATTCTGAATTCTGATTATATATAAACTATTCGACTTGATCATATCCCACATAAATCTTAGGCTTTCTTCATTTTGTTTTGATTTTTTTTTCTGATTGATCCCTTTTTAAAGTCATATTGAGGTATTTGTCTTCAGTCTCACTAATTCTCCGTTCCATTGATTTGATTCTACTCCTTTGCCCATTCAATGTGCTACCTATTTCTGAAAACTTATTATAAATCATTTGGATTTTCATGTGTTGTTTTAAAATGGTTTCTAATTTCTGTGTATTATGTCAGTTTGCTCTTGTATTATTTTCCTAAGTTGCCCTAGAGTTTTCACTGTGTTTTCCTTAATGTTGTCTGTGTTTTCTTTAATTTTGTCAGTGTTTTCCTTGCTTTGTCTCCCAATCCATTGAAGGTACCTAAATAAAATTCTTTTGAATTCCTTATCAGGGAATTCCAATGCTGCTTCTTCCTCAGGGATGATTTCTTGGTGTGTATTCTCATCCCTCGTTGGTACTACATTATCATGCATCTTTGTGTGGCCTGGAATGGTCAGTTTTCTATGAGACATTGTTATGACATTGTATTTGCATTTAATTGATGATTGTGTGTTGGTGTCATTTGCCCAAGATTTTTTTTTCTTTATTTTATTTTGATATATGGGAGCAAGCAAGTTACTGTGCTCCTCTGTTTCCTAGTTGCCATCAGCTAGGTACTTACCACCACCTGTCTCTTGGTGAGTGTGATAAAGAATAAGAGTGTGTACACAAATCTCTCTTAGCTGTTCATGAAGAGCAGTTGGGGGTGAGTTGGGCTGGTACTGGCTGCCACCTATCATTGATCAGTTGGTGCAGAAGCAAGTGGTGGACCTCACTCAGTGGGTGGGCTATGGGAGGTGTAGGTATTGTTGGGTCATATGGGAACAGGTGGTGTCTCAAATTCAGACCATAAATAAATAAATATAATAGAAACACTGAAAAATGAAAACAAGAGAACTAAAACTACAAAATGTGTAAGCAGGAGCAATTAAAAAAAAAGAATAGGCATTAAATGATTGTTGTTGTTGTTGTTGTTAAGTGCCGTCGAGTCGTTTCCGACTCATAGCGACCCCATGCACAGCAGAACGAAATAGTGCCTGATCCCGCGCCAGCCCCACAATCCCTGCTATACTTGAGCC
>NW_006930999.1:0-591 GCF_000298275.1 Orycteropus afer afer
AATGAACACAAATGACTGAAAACCAGAGGAATTGTGGGATGACATCAAGAACATCATCCATGAAGAAAGCAAGAGGTCATTAAAAAGACAGGAAGGGAAGAAAAAACCAAAATGGATGTCAGAAGAGACTCTGAAACTTGCCCTTTAACAGAGAGTAGCTAAAGCAAATGGAAGAAATGACAAGATAAAAGAGCTGAACAGAAGATTTCACAGAGCAGTTCGAGAAGACAAAGTCAATTATTATAATGAAATGTGCAAAGACACGGAGTTGGAAAGCCAAAAGGGAAGAACACACTCAGCATTTCTCAATCTGAAAGTGAAGAGGAAGTTTAAGCCTCAAGTTGCAATTCTGAAAGATTCTATGGGCAATATATTCAATGATGCAGGAATCATCAAAAGAAGATGGAAGGATTACACAGAGTCACTGTACCAACTTCAGGAGGTGGTATATGATCAAGAACCAATGGTATTGAAGGAAGAAGTTGAAGCTGCACTGAGGGAAGTGGTGAAAAACAAGTCTCCAGGAATTGATGGAATACCCATTAAGATGTTTCAACAAACGGATGCCACACTATAGGCACTCACTCAGCT
>NW_006930999.1:2641-3603 GCF_000298275.1 Orycteropus afer afer
CATACAAAGACATGTTGAAGGGAGTTATTCTGGCAGGAGAAGCTAGGACATGCAAAATCTGACTACTCGGCCATATACTAATTCTCCTTTTATGGAGTCTCCGGGTAGTACAAATGGTTAATGTGCTTCCTGCTAACCAAAAGGGTGGAGGTTTATGTCCACCCAGAAAGGCCTTAAAAGAAAAGCTTGGTGATTTACTTCCAAAAAAATTAACCATTAAAAACCCAAAGGAGCACAGTACTACTATAACACACATGGGGTCACCATGAATCAGAGTTAACTTGGTGGCAACTAGTTTAATGTGTAACCCTCTACAGTACATAATGAACTTTCTCATTCTACATAGACTTCTAAATAACCCCATTAAATGACTTTCACTTTTCATTAATTCATGCACTCATTAATTCATCTAATATATATTTATCAAACACTTGCTATGTTTTTATTTACTATACACTTACTGTGTACTGACTTTGTTTTAAGTTCCTACCAAATTCACCCTCCTAACTTCATGTTTGAGGAAACACTCCAGAGATTAAGTGACCTTCCCAAGGCTTTAGACTGAGGCACTCTTCTCTAAAAACAGTATTACTGACTGACCTTATTTAATAAAGATGAATAATTATATTCACTATTATTAGCATGAATGACAATAATTATTAGTAGTGCTTTACAGTTTATGAAGAACACATACACAACCCATCCTATGAAATTGTAGGGCAATTATCTCTGTTTAACAATAAACATACAAAGACTCAGAGAACTTAATTAACAAGTCCCAGTGCACCCAGGCAGCAAGTGGAAAGACAGCCGGCTCTAAGAGGATCACCTCTTGTTCCTAAATGTCTTTTCAGCGCAGTGAACTTAATATTGATAATTTGCATCTCCATTCTCAAATATCATCTTACATGGTCCATGCATTATTAATTTGATCTTCTCATAATCCTAGTGAGAGAAAGAGC
>NW_006931000.1:0-516 GCF_000298275.1 Orycteropus afer afer
AGACACCCTAGTATGTGTGACAAGATGGGACAAAAAGCAAACTACCAGCAAGTTGGTAAATTTAAATCCACTCATGCAGAGATTGTCATATTGGACAAAAAGCAAGGCCAGATAAAATGCTATACCAGGCATCCCATTAGATATAAATTCATAGCTATGTTCAAAGTAGAAGGCTGGAAAATAGATAAATACTTGATCATATTGAGAAATTTCAACACTTTTGCTTGTTGGTGAAATATGTAAACAGAAAATTGTTGTTGTTATTAGGTGCTGTCGAGTCATCTCCTACTCATAGTGACCATGTGCACAGCAATACGAAACACTGCCTGGTGCCAGGCCAGCTCCATGATTCCTGCTACACTTGAGCCCATCGTGGCAGCCACTGTGTCAATCCATCTCATTGAGGGCCTTCTCCTCCTTCCTTGAACCTCCACATTACCAAGCATGACATCCTTCTCCAGGGAATGGTCCCCTCTGACAACATGACCAAAGTAGGTGAGCTGAAGTCTAGTCATT
>NW_006931000.1:1216-2034 GCF_000298275.1 Orycteropus afer afer
CAGCCTGCACCTCTGGAAGTTCTCTGTCAATATACTGCTGCAACCATTTTTGAATTATCTTCAGTAAGATCTTACTTGCATGCAATATTAATGATGTTATTCGATAATTTTCATATTCTGTGGGATCACCTCTCTTTGGAATGGGCACAAATATGGATTTCTTCCAGTCACTTGGCTCAGTTGCAGTCTTCCAAATCTCTTGGCTTAATCAAGCAAGTGCCTCCAGTGGGGCATCCATTTGTTGAAACATCTCATTGGGTATTCCGTCAATTCCTGGAGCCTTGTTCTTTGCCAATTCCTTCAGTGCTGCTTTGACTTCTTCCTTCAGTATCATTTGTTCTTGATCCTATGCCACCTCCTGAAATGGATGAAGATCGACCAGTTCTTTTTTGTACAGTGACTCTGTGTATTCCTTCCATCCTCTTTTGATGTTTCCTGTATCATTCAATATTTTGCCCATATTATCTTTCAATATTGTAACTCAAGGCTTACAGTTTTTCCTCAATTCTTTCAGCTTGAGAAATGCTGAGTGTGTTCTTGCCTGTTGGTTTTCTAACTCCAGGTCTTTGCACATTTCATTATAGTAATTGGGTTTGTCTGCTCGAGCTGCTCTTTGAAATCTGCTGTTCAGCTCTTTTATCTTGTCATTTCTTCAATGCTTTAGCTACTCTATGCTCAAGGGCAAGTCTCAGAGTCTGTTCTGACATCCATTTTGGTTGTTTCTTCTTTTCTCATCTTTTTAATGACCTCTTGCTTTCTTCATGGATGATGTTCTTGATGTCATCCCACAATTCTTCTGGTTTTCTGTCATTGGTGTT
>NW_006931000.1:4329-5074 GCF_000298275.1 Orycteropus afer afer
GTTGCTATGAGTTGCTCTGACACGATGGCACATAACTACAACAACAAGAACAACTTTCATATAATGCTGTACAACTTCACATATCTATAAGAACTTGCAACAGTATACTTCTCATTCCTTCTTCCCATTCTTTGTATTCTTGCTATATAGTTCTCTTTTGGTTAAGTTATAAACCACTTTTTTTTTTTTTGCTTTAGACAGTTAACTTACAGAATGAATAAGTAGTGCTAAAACTGCCATTTTTAATTCATTTTAATTTGACCACTTCTGGCATTTACATTTCTTTCTGTGTATCTGAGTTTCTATCTGGTATCTATCCTCACATCTTAAGAATTTCTTGTAATGATGGTTGTTTTACAGACTTGTTGTAACTCTTTACATTAACTTCATTTTTGAAGAATATAGTTTCAACAAATATTCAGTATAGATTTCTGAGTTGAAAGCTTTTCTCTCAGTTATTTGTCGATGTCTTTGGCTTTCGTAGCTTCCGGCAAGAAGTTTGCTTTTATGCCAATTTTTGTTACTCACTAAAAAGACAAGAAAAGAAGAGAAGAACAAAGTGGATGAGAGAAGAGACTCTGAACTTTGCCCTTGAGCAGAGAATAGCTAAAGCAAATGGAAGAAATGAAAATGTAAAAGAGCTGAAAAGAAGATTTCAAAGAGCAGCTCGAGTAGACAAAGCCCATTACTATAATGAAATGTGCAAAGACCTGGAGTGTGAAAATCAAAAAGGAAGAACACGCTC
>NW_006931001.1:0-505 GCF_000298275.1 Orycteropus afer afer
TCTCTCTGGTTTCTCAGCATAATTGCCTCATTTAACTCACAAAATGAAGCTAAAAAAACATATATGGAATTATGCATATATTGTAAAACTCCATTTAACATAATCATTCCAATCCAATTCCAAAATATTACATATAACTTTATATATATATATATGTATATATACACATACATATATATGTATGTATGTATGTATTGAGTATTTCTATAACTAAGATATTAAAAACATATATATGTACATATATATGTATATATGTATTAAAAACATATATATACATATATATGTGTGTATGCATGTATATACATACGTGTGTGTGTATACATATATATATATATATATATATACACATATATATATGTTGTTATTGTTGTTAAGTGCCGTCGAGTCATTTCCGACTCATAGCGACCCCGTGCACAGCAGAACGAAACACTGCCCAATCCCACACCAGCCCCACAATCCCTGCTATACTTGATCCCATCATCGCAGCCACCGTATCAATCCATCT
>NW_006931001.1:2176-4215 GCF_000298275.1 Orycteropus afer afer
ATTCAAAGTGTAGTACAATATAATTTAGTTATATATTTAATTATTACACTTTTTATTTTCAAATTATTTCGAAAGGAGGACCATCATTCTTGATGCTAATTAGAATAGTTCATTTTCAGATCATAAAATTTCTTTAATGTTGAATATAAAAGCTTCAGTACTAAATTGAATTATCTTATGAAAACAGAGGTATGCCAACCTAGGAAATGCCATTAGTACATATTTAGCTACTGATGAAGAAGTTTGTCTTATTGACAAGATTTGTAGTGTTTAACAAAAAATACTAGAAGCTCTTTCTCTCTTATCTCCCATATCTAACAAAATTCAAAGCTCAAATTCATTTTACTAAGCTGAACTTCCTTTTGAATTATTATCATTAGAGTAAGTCATTTGCTTGACATTGGACTCCAATTGCTGTGGCCAGCACAGCCTCCTTCCAGATGTTTCTCCTATCAATGCATACTAGCCTCTTTCTAGTTACTGGCCTGCTCCTTCTCTTCCTCAGTAGGGTACTGACTAGAACTAGACAATACAAAGAAAACATAAAATATTGCTATAGTCTCTCATTAATGATTTGGCTGATAGCCAAATCAAAGCTATCAGCTCTTCACTTCATTTCCCTGAAATTTGCTCTGATTCAACTTTACTCTCCGTGGTAATAGAAGCCTCTTATGCACCTGAATGTACTTCAACTTCAAGTACATCTTTTCCGGTCTAACACCCAGATCTCCTCTCTGCTGTAAAAAGGAGGATAAGCACTATTTATATTCTTTTCATTGTGTCCATGAGACTTTGATTCTCCAAATCTTGATGATGTTTTATGTAGAGATGAGAGGTAATAGGACAGTAATAAGATGCCATCATTTTTTCTATTTGGAGAGTGAGTATTGTTCCATTTCTTGCCTAATTTTTCAGGTTAACAGTCTTAGTGTTTCTCCATGACCCTCTCCTTGGCATACCTTTGATACTTTCTAAGGCCCTCCTTAATGTAGAAAAAGAACATCATGTGAAGATTCAAATCAATAGTCCAGACCAGATATTTGAAAGAGGAAATGCTTTTAGTCTTGTAAACTGCATGCAATAGTTAATTATACACTAGTATCAATCAATCGGGTTTTCTTTAGGAAAAAGGGGATAGGATGTGTGAGTTACAATTTGTGACTAATAACTCCTGTTCTTAAGTCATATTTCAGATAAGTTTTTGATAACATTTTTAACATGTGATCCACAAGCAGATATCCATCAGCAAGTAAAATACTAATACTTCTCAATCTAATTGTTTTCTCTTACCATTGGAGCTCTGAGTATATCAGAAAAGGATTTGGAAGCAAAAATTAAATCTCTGGCCAATGAGTTAACAAAAATCTACATATATTCTAAAATATTTTAAACAATACTTTCATTGTGATTAAGACCAAGAAAATCTTATTCTCTGTCCATTTCCACTAAAAGGGAGGGATGGGAGAGCAGAGTGTGCCTGTGGCTGCTCTTTAAATTTTGTTATTCTCATATGAGACTTGCAAGAAATTATTGGAAATGTTTTAAGTAAATGTTTAAGTTGATTATTCTTATCTTACTGGTCCATTAGTCTTAAAATCAGCTGGTTTCCAAGTCATAATTCCAGTGAGTTCATCTTAAAGATGAGGACATTCCTAATGCAATATATAAACATTAATGAAGCTACTCCTAACAATAAACTGCAAAAACGGAATCCATCTGAATTATCCAGTAATACAGGACTTAACAATTAACTGACTTCCTTTTAAAAATTAACCTGTCTCTAGGAAATCAATGTTTTATTTATACATAAAAACTACACTTATAGACTACCTTTCAAAGATGAAGAAAACCAATGCTTTGAGAAGAGTCTTAAAATGAGAAAATAGGAGGCGGGGCAAGATGGCGGACTAGGCAGAAGGATTGCACAGACCCTCTTCAACAAAGAAAAGGGAAACCAAGTAACACAGACACAGAAGATAATCTTGGACCCCTGAGCCTTGAAGGAAAGGATGCAGAATTGGACTAAACCCCAACTAGCA
>NW_006931002.1:0-1120 GCF_000298275.1 Orycteropus afer afer
GTCTTGTTTCATTTTTCTACAGGTGGATATCCAGTTTTGCCAGCACCATTTGTTAAAGAGGCTGTCTCTTCCCCATTTAATGAGCTTTGGACCTTTGTCAAAGATCAGTTGTCCATAGATGGATGGGTCTATGCTTGAGCCTTCGATTCTGTTCCATTGGTCTATCTGTCTATCATTGCACCAATACCATGCAGTTTTGACTACTGTGACTGTATAGTAGTTCTTAAGATCTGGGAGGGTGAGACCTCCTATTTTGTTTTTCTTCTTGAGAAGTGCTCTGCTTATTCGAGGTCTCTTTCCTTTTCATATGAAATTGGTAATTAGTTTTTCCATGTCCTTAAAAAATTTTGTTGAAATATGGATTGGGATTGCATTAAATGTATAGATTGCTTTAGGTAGTATTGACATTTTCACAATGTTTAGCCTACCTATCCATGAACAAGGCAGGTTCTTCCATTTATGTAGTACCCTTGTTGTCTCTTGTAGCAGTGTTTTATAGTTTTCTCTGTATAGGTTTTTTGTATCTCTGGTGAGGTTTATTCCTAGATATTTTATCTTTTTCATAGCTATAATGAATGGTATGGTTTCCCTTATTTCTTTATCAGAGGAGTCCTTGCTGGTGTAGAGAAATCCAACTAATTTTTGTCTGTTGATCTTGTATCCTGCCACTTTGCTGAACCTCTCTATTAGTTCCAGTAGTCTTCTTATTGAGTCCCTTGGGTTTTCTATGTATAGGATCATATCATCTGCAAATAGAGATAGTTTTAATTCCTCTTTGCCAATATGTATATGCTTTCATTTCTCTTTCTTGCCTTATTTCCCTGGCCAGGACTTCCAATACAATGTTAAATAGAAGTGGTGATAGAGGGCATCCCTGTCTGGTTCCCATTCATAAGGGGAATGCTTTGAGTCTTTCTCCATTAATAATGATGTTGGCCATTGGCTTTGCACATATACCTTTATTATGTAGAGGAATATCCCTTCTATCCCTATTTTGCTGAGAGTTATAAACAGGAATGGATGTTGGATTTTATCAAATGCCTTTTCTGCATCAATTGATATAATCATATGGTCCTTTTCCTTTATTTTGTTTATGTGGTGGATTACATTGATTGATTTT
>NW_006931002.1:4480-5298 GCF_000298275.1 Orycteropus afer afer
GGCAGCTCTCAAAATTTTTTCTTTGTCTTTGGTTTTGGAAAGTTTGATTATAATATGCCTTGGTGTTTTTCTTTTGGGATCTATCTTGTGTGGGGCTCTACGAGCTTCTTGGACAAATATATTTTCTTCCTTCATGATATGGGGGAAGTTTTCTGTTATTAGGGCTTCCACAATTTTCTTGGTGGTCTTTTTTCGCCTCTTCTTGTTCTGGAATTCCAATGAGTCTTACATTGTTTTGTCTCATGTTATCACATATAATTCTTAGGCTCTCTTCATTTCTCTTAAATCTTTGTTTTGATTTTTCTTCATACAGGCTAATGTCCAGGGATCTGTCTTCTAGTTGGGATATTCATTCTTCAGCCAATTCTAATCTACTCTCTTTTGAGCTTCTACTGTATTGTATAGTTCTGTCATTTTGGTGCCCCTGGTTTGCATATCAATAGACATCTTCTGCATTTCTAACTGCTGTTTTTGTTTGAGTTCTGATTGTGCATTAATCTTAATATTCTGTTCTTCAATGATTTTCCTGAGTTCCTCCAGGGAACTGTCTGTGTTCAGTTCTCCTTGTTTCTGTTTGGGGTTTCCTTAGGCTCTTGTATAGCTCTATAAACATATCTTCTAAATTTCTTCTCAGATAATCCTATTGCCTCCTCTTCCTCCATGTATAATGAGACCTTTGTTTGTTTCTAATGCCTTGTCCTGTTTTTTGTTTGATTTGAGGTTGCCTGTTGTTTCCTAGACATTTTGAGGTTGTCTTTTTTTTTCTTTTTTTTTTTTTGGCATTTACACTTTATTTTATTTTATTTTATTTTTTTATT
>NW_006931003.1:0-1324 GCF_000298275.1 Orycteropus afer afer
TCACCATTTAGAAGTTTTGTAACTACACAGTTTTTTTCCCTCCTTTTGTTTACAGTTGCCCTCACTTGCCAATTGATGTCTCTGGTTCCCTGTTTATATTCTTGTAATCTCATTTTACTTTGGATATTTCCATAGCTGTGGTTTCTGGGCTATGTCGTCTTGTGTATTAATGGTCAGTTGTTATTTACTATTTTTGGTTCTCTGTTCAAAGGACTCCCTTTAGGATCTCTTGTAAGATTGGTCTGTTTTTAACAAATTCCCTTACTTTCTGCTTGTCTGGAAATCTCCTAATTTCACCATCATATTTGAAGGACAATTTTGCCGGGTAAATAATTCTTGGTTGAAAATTTCTCTGTTTCAAGGTTTTATATATACCATCCCATTGCCTTCTCGCTTGCATGGTTTCTGCTGAGAAATCAGAGCTTATTCTTACTGGCTCTCCTTTGTAGGTAACTTTTGTTTATCCTGTGCTGCTTTCAGCATTCTGTCTTTGTCTTTGGTTTTGATGAGTTTGATGATGATGTGTCTTGTTGATTTTCTTTTGGGGTCTATCCTGTATGGGGTTCGTTGGACTTCCTGAATGAATATAGTCTCATCTTTCATCATATCAGGGACGTTATCCTCCAACAAATCTTGGACAATTTTCTCAGTGGTTTTGTTTTTCTCTTCCTGTTCTGGAATTCCAGTGACATGTAAATTATTCCTTTTGATGGTATCTCACATGACCCTTTGGCTTTCTTCATTTTGTTTTGATTATTTTTCTGATTGATCCCTTTTCCAAGAAGTATTCAGGCATTTGTCTTCAAACTCATTAATTCTTTCTTCCATTGCATCAATTCTACTTCTTTGCCCTTCTGATGTGTTATCTATTTCTGACAAATTAGTATTCTGGATTTCTATCTGTAGATTTAGAATCATTTCTGATTTTTCATTTATTTTGTCGTTTTGTTTTTGTATTTTCTTCCATAATTCTTCTAGGGTTTTTTCTGTGTTTTCTTTGGTTTGTCTCTCAATCCTTTGAAGATACCTAAATATGTTGTTGTTGTTATGTGCTGTTGAGTCAGACCCGACTCATAGCGACCCCTCCTTGGGTTTCCGGGGCAGTTATCACTATGGAAGTAGATTGCCCCATCTTCCTTCCGAGGAGTAGCTGGTGGGTTTCAACCGCCAGCCTTCTGGTTAGCAGTCCAGTGCCTTAGGCACTACGCTACCAGAGCTCCTGAATATAATTGTTTTGAATTCCTTATCAGAGAGTTCCAATGCTGCTTCTTCCTCAGGGATGTGTTCTGGGTCTGTATCCTGCTTCCTTGTTTCTACCACTTTA
>NW_006931003.1:2579-3935 GCF_000298275.1 Orycteropus afer afer
CAGCTTCATCTGTCTCCTTTTTTGGTATTTTCACGCAAATTCTTCTGCTAGTTGGGGTTTAGTCCACTTCTATATCCTTCCCTTCAAGGCCCAGGGGTCCAGGATTATCTTTTGTGTCTGTGTTAATTGGTTTCCCTTTCCTTTGTTGAAGAGGGTCTGTGGAGTCTTTCTGCCTGGTCCGCTATCTTCCCTTCCTTATTTTTAGCTGTGTGGTATTCTTTTGTTCTTGTTGAACAGGAGCCTCCTGGTCTTTGTCCAGGTTCCTCATATGCACAATTAAGTGTTCTGGAATTCCCATTCTTCTCAGTGTTGTAATAATTTGTTATGATCGATACAGTTGAATGTCTTTGCATAGTCAAGAAAAGACAAATAAACACATTTCTGGTATTCTTTGCTTTTAGCAAAGATCCATGTGACATCAGCAATGATATATATCCCTTGTTCCGTGTCCTCTTCTGAATCCAGCTTGCATTTCTGGAAGTTTCCTGTCAATATATTGCTGCAACCCTTTTTGAATTATCTGCAGCAAGATTTTATTTGGATGTGATATTAATGACATTGTTTGATAATTTTCATATTGTGTGGGATCACCTTTCTTTGGAAGAGGTACAAATGTAGACCTCTTCCATCAATTGGCCTGGTAGCTGTCTTCCAAATTTCTTGGCATAGATGAGTAAGTACCTCCAGTGCAGCATCTGTTTTTTGAATCATCTCAATGGGTATCCGTCAACTCCTGGAGCCTTGTTTTTAACTAATTCTTTCAGCGCAGCTTTGATTTTTTCCTTCAATACCAGAAGTTCTTGATCATATGCCACTTCCTGAAATGTATGAATATCGACCAGTTCTTTTTGGTACAGTAACTCCGTGTATTCCATCTTCTTTTGATGTTTCTTGAATAATTTAATATTTTGCTTATAGAATCTTTCAATGTTGCAACTCGAGGCTTGAATTTTTGTTCAGTTCTTTCAGCTTGAGAAATGCTGAGTGTGTTCTTCCCTTTGGTTTTCTAAGGGCAGTTTTTTGTACATTTCATTACTAATAATTGACTTTGTCTTCTTGGGCTGTTCTTTGAAGTCTTTTGTTGAGCTCTTTTATCTTGTCATTTCTTCTATTTGCCTTAGCTACTCTCTATTCAAGGGCCAGTTTCAGGTTCTCTTCTGATATCCATATTGGTCTTTTGTTGCTTTCCTGTCTTTTTAATGACCTTTTGTTTTCTTCATGTATGATGTTCTTGCTGGTTTGCATTGTTGTTGTTGTTATTGTTGTTATGTGCCGTCGAGTCGGCCCCGACTCATAGCGACCCCTCCTTGGGTTTCCGAGGCAGTATCACTACGGAAGTAGGATTGCCCAACCTTC
>NW_006931004.1:0-537 GCF_000298275.1 Orycteropus afer afer
CAACTTTCCCATTCAATGTGTTATTTATTTCTGAAAGCTTAGTATTAATCTTCTGGATTTCCATTTGCTGTTTTTGTATCATATCTATTTTTTTTTCATTTATTTTGTCAATTTGTTCTTGTAGTGTTTTCTTAAATTGTTCTATAGTTTTATCTGTGTCTTCCTTAATATTCCTTGTGTTTTCCTTGATATGTTTCTCAATTCATTGAAAGTAGCAAAATATAATTCTTGTGAATTCTTTATTAGGGAATCTCAATGCTACTTCTTCTTCAAGGATGTTTTCTGGTTTTGTATCCTGGTCCCTTGTTTCTACTACTTTATCTTGTTTCTTTGTGTAGACTGTGATGGTCTGTTGTCTCTGAGACATTGTGGTAGTGTTGTATTTATGTTTAATGTGTGAAAATGAATGGGAGAGTCTACACAGATCTCTGTTAATATTCTTTGGAGCAGTAGAGAGTTAGTTAAACTTGTATTGGCTGCAGTCTATTGTTGGTCACTTGGTGAAAAAGAAATTGGTGACCCTCACTCAGGGGTAGA
>NW_006931004.1:4347-5315 GCF_000298275.1 Orycteropus afer afer
TATTTTAGTGAGTTGGGACCCATAGTTTTGGTATAGAAATCCACTCGCCAGACATTATTCAATTCATTAGAATGTAGACCATGATTTTTATGAACTAATGGCTAATAATTGCTAACATTTCTTTATTTGCTTGTTAGTTGACTCAATGTTGTCATTGATGTAGTGTCTGTGTCCTCTGACCAATTTTTAACCAGATTACTTTTTTTGTTGTTGAGGTGTACAATTTTTTTTATAATTTATGGTCCAATATGTCATTGTCAAAAATGTTTTCCCAGTCTGTGGATTCTCTTTTTACCCTTTTGGTGAAATATCCTTACACACTTAAATATCTAATTTTTAGAAGGTTACAATCATCTCTTTTGTCTTTTAGTCTTTGTGTGATTTTAGTTATGTTTGATAAGAATACTTGTCATGAATTAGGGTCCCTAAGGGTACACCTGTTTTCTCTTGGATAGTCTTCATAGTTTTAGGTTTTACATTGAGGTCATTGATCCAACTTGAGGTCATTTATGTTTGTGGTATGAGATGTGGGTGCGATTTCATTTTCTGCGAATGGATATCAAGTTGTTCTAGCACGATTTATTAAAGATACTATCACTTCCCCAGTTAAATTGCTTTAGCACTATGTCAAATTTCTGTTGTCTATAGGTGAATGGATTTACTTTTGGGTTCTCACCTCTGTTCCATTGGTTTAGGTGTCTATCATTGTCCAACAATCAAGGTGTTTTAATACTTTGGCTGTAAAGTGGGTTTTGAGATCAGGGAGTGTGAGGCCTCCTCGATTGTTCTTCTTCTTTACTAGTGCTTCACTCATGCAGGGACTCTTTCCTTTCCATTTAAAATTGGTGAACATTTTATCCATCTCTTTAAAGAAAGATGATAAAATCTGGATAGGATTGCATTATATCTGTAGATTGCTTTGGGTTGTGTGACGTTTTCACAAGATTAAATCTTTTTTTTTTTTTTTT
>NW_006931005.1:0-603 GCF_000298275.1 Orycteropus afer afer
TTAAAACAATAAATATTTATTATCTTACAGTTACTTGGGGTCAGGAATTTGAGTGCTGCTTACCTGGTCTTACCTAAAATGCTGTAATCAAGAATTGATCAGAGCTGCAGTCATGTCAAGACTCCACTAGATTTTCAAGCTCATTTACATGGCTGTTGGCAGCCCTCATTGGCTATTTGCTTAAAATGTTAGTTCTTTGACACACGAGCCTCTTACTATATGGCAACTTGGTTCCCCTGAGTGACAGCTGAGAGAGAGAGAGAGAGAGAGAAGCAAGACAGAAGTAATAGTCTTTTTGTAACAGCTTTATTGACATGTAATTCGTCTATTTAATGTGTACAAGGGAAGGGTTTTTAGAAAATTCACTGTCATGCAACCATCACCACAATCCATTTTAGAACATTTTCATCAATGCAAAAACAAATTTGTACCTTTTAGCTATCACTTCCTAATACCTTACCCCCAAGTCCTATCAGCCCAAAGCCACCACTAATCTAATTCCTGTTTCCATGTATATGCCTTTCCTAGCATTTCATGTGAATAGTATCATATAATATGTGGTCTTTTATGGTTTCTTCTTTCTCTTAGCATGTTTTCAAGGTT
>NW_006931005.1:4088-4678 GCF_000298275.1 Orycteropus afer afer
CTTCAAAAAACTAAAAGCACAGGGACAAAAAACACACCATGTAATCACACATGAACAGTAACCAAAAAAAAGAAAAAAGGGAAAAAGGAGAAGAAACAACAAGAAAGCCTGCAATATCTGGGGATAGGGAGTTAAGAGAAAAAAAAGTTGAGGAGAATAATGAAGGAAAAAAAAAATGGGAAAAATACAAAAAGAAAAACAAGGAACAGGGTTAACCATGAGAAAAAAGGGGGAAAAAAACCTTAAATTAAAAAAAAGAAAGAAAAAATTTCAGGCAGGAACAGGGAAAAGAAAAAATGCTGAAAACTAGGACCTGGGAGGGGAAGATTAAGAATAATAGTAAATGACAAAAATATTATTAATAATAGTTGTTTTAAAACAGACAAATACAAGCAAACTAATCACCAGAAAAAAAGAAAGTGAGAAAGAAAAAAATAAAAATAAAAAGAGAGAGAGAAAAAAAATCAATGGAGGACAGGGCAGGGCCCCCAGGCTCTGTCTGAGCACACAGACTGTGATGCAGTTCCTATGGTCCCAGAATGTAGGTGGGAGTGGGGGATGGTCACACCTCCGTTCACCAAGCGGGTGTG
>NW_006931006.1:0-733 GCF_000298275.1 Orycteropus afer afer
ATTAGAAATGATACAAAATCTACACACAGAAATCCAGAAAATTAATACTAAATTTTCAGAAATAGATAAGACATTGAATGGGCAAAGGAGCAGAACTGAATCAGTGGAAGACAGAATTGGTGAGATTGAAGGCAAATACCTAAACACTTACTTGGAAAGGGGTAAATCAGAAAAAAGATCAAAACAAAATGAAGAAATCCTAAGGTTCATGTGGGATACCATGAAAAGGAATAACCTATGTGTAATTAGAATTCCAGAACAGGAAGAGACAAATAAAACCACCAAGAAAATTGTCCAAGATTTTTTGGAAGAGAATTTTCCTGGTATGATGAAAGATGAGAATATATCCATTCAGGAACTCGAACAAACCCCAAATAGATAGACTCTAAAAGAAAATCATCCAGACATATCATCATCAAACTCACCAAAACCAAAGACAAAGAAAGAATCATGAGAACAGGACAGGAAAAACAAAAAGTTACCTGCAAGGAGCAACCAATAAGACTAAGCTCAGATTTCTTGACAGAAATCATACAGGCAAGAAGACAAAGGGATGGTATATAAAAAATCCTGAAAGAGAAAAATTTCCAAGAATTAGGTATCCAGCAAAATTATCCCTCAAACATGATGGTGAAATGAGGACATTTCCAGATAAGCAGAAATTAAGGGAATTTGTTTAAACCAGACCAACCTTATAAGAGATGATAAAGGGAGCCCTTTGGACAGAGAAGCA
>NW_006931006.1:3443-4535 GCF_000298275.1 Orycteropus afer afer
TGCTTGAAAATTTCCTTATTTGGTTTGATCACCTATCTATGGAATGGGCACACATGGATCTTCTAAAATCAGTCAGCCAGGTACCTGTCTTTCAACTATTTTTAGCATAAATGAATGACCATTGCATTCATTTGTTGAAACATCTCAGTGGGCATTTCAGCATTCCATCAGTTCCTGGAGCTTGTGTTTTTGCCAATTCCTCCAGTGCAACTTGGAGTTCTTTCCATGCCTTTGGTTTTTGATCATATATTTCCTCCTGAAATGGTTGAATGTCAACTAATTCTTTTGTACAGTGACTGTGTTTCTTCCATCTTCCTTGGATGGTTCTTGTGTAATTCAATATTTTTCCCATAAAATTCTTGAATATTCAGTGTTTTATCAATATGTTTACAGTCATGCTATCAAACCTCAATTTTTCTACATTTCTTTCAGCTAGAGAAATGTTGAGCTTTTTCATCCCTTTTGGTTTTCTTACTCCAGTTCTTCACAAATTTCATTATAATACATTGCTTTGTCTTCTCGTGTTGCCCTTTAAAATGTTCTGTTTGTATGTTTCATATAATAATTTATTCCATGTCCTTAGCTATGATCTTAGACCAAGTTCCTTACAGATGAAAATATAATAAAGCTTATATATATATATACATATAGAGAGAGACTGAAGAGAGTGAGGAGAGAGAGCGAGTGAGAGATTTTTTTTCAAGGAAATGTCTCACACATTTGTAGAGGCTGGCAAGTCCCAAGTCCTTGGTTAAGATGTGAAGCTAGGCACTTTTCTTGATTCACAAAGCTTCAGAGACTCATAAACCCAAGGCTGGCAGGCAATACAGCAAGCTAGTAGCTTCAGAGGCTGACAAATCCAAGATTGTTAGGCAAAATGACAGGCTGTTGATTCATAGGGTACAAATACAAGAATCTACAACTGGGAGGCAATACAGGTGTCTAAGAATTGGAGCCAGATGATGATGAGCCAGAGAAGATTGTTGTTGTTGTTGTTGTTTGCCATTGAGTAGGACCCAACTCATAGCGACCTGTCCTTGGGTTTCTGAGGAAGTTTCACTACAGAAGTAGATTGCCCAACCTTTCTTCTGA
>NW_006931006.1:4735-5269 GCF_000298275.1 Orycteropus afer afer
GCCTATTCATAGCAGATCTCATTATGGAGGTGTTTACATTATATCAGATCTCATCATGTGGGATGATTACATCATAATTGCTAAACCACTGAGAAACATGGCCCAGCTATGTTGGGCCACACACACAAAGTTAATTATCACAATCCACCCCTTATCACTTGGCAATTGTAACATCTCCTTCCACTATATGCAATCTCTAAATAAAGAGAATTACAAAGTCAAACTTGAACCTGACATGATACGACTAACATGTGTACAACCAAATCACATTTTTGTTGTTGTTGTTGTTAAGTGCCGTTGAGTCATTTCTGACTCATAACAACCCCATGCACAGCAGAACAAAACACTGCCTGATCCCATGCCGGCCCCACAACCCCTGCTATATGTGAGCCCAACATCGCAGCCACTGTATCAATCCACCTCATTGAAGGCCTCCCCTTCTTTCGTCGACCCTCCACCATACCAAGCATGACATCCTTCTCCAGGGAATGGTCCCTTCTGACAACATGACCAAAATAGGTGAGATGAAGTCTG
>NW_006931007.1:0-578 GCF_000298275.1 Orycteropus afer afer
GGCTGGCGCGGGATTGGGCAGTGTTTCGTTCTGCTGTGCATGGGGTTGCTATGAGTCGGAAACGACTCGATGGCACTTAACAACAACAACAACAATATCTTTAAAAATACTTTTGTGGTAAATTGAACTTTTTCTCATTATCTCCAGTAATAGGTTTTGCCTTTTGTTGGTATTTACTTGCTTTATCCTTTTTCCATTCTTTCAAATTTTCTTTATCATTATTCTTTGGATATATTTTTCATAAACAGTATATAAGTGGATTTTGTGTTTATTTGGTTCTGACGATCTTTATTGTCTTTTATTGGCTACATTTATTTAAATCATCAATGTATTTTTTATTTCTACCATCTCATGCTGTGCTTTTAATTTGTCCCACTCTTTCTGTTTCTTTTTATCTCATAACTTGCCTCCTTTTAGATTTATTTCCTATGTCAGTTTTCCTTTTTTAGTAGTTTTGAATTTATGCATTCTATATCTAGACTTTTTGCTTGCTGAAAGTGAGGATGACTTAAAGCACCTACTGATGAAGGTTGAAGAATACAGTCTGCAGTATGGATTACATCTCAACATAAAGAAAA
>NW_006931007.1:2253-4116 GCF_000298275.1 Orycteropus afer afer
GACGAAAGAGGGGGAGGCCTTCAGGGAGATGGATTGATACAGTGGCTGCGATGATGGGCTCGAGTATAGCATGGATTGTGGGGCTGGCGCAGGATCGGGCAGTGTTTCGTTCTGCTGTGCATGGGGTCGCTATGAGTCGGAAACGACTCGACGGCACTTAAGAACAACAACAACATATCTAGACTTTTAATGGTTACCCTGGAAATTTTAGTAAGTATGTTTATTCATCAAAGTATAAAGTTATTTGTTATATTTCTTCCTCTCAACAATTTAGAACCTTAGAAAACTTTCACTGCGGTCACACTTTTCCTGAATTACAGTTGATGTATATTTTAGTTGTACTTTACTTTTTCTATCCCCAAAGATTTTTATTATTATTGATTTACACAGTCAATGTTTGTTCAGGTTGTATATACTCAATTTGTGTTTATTTTTAAAATCTGTTAGGCAAATTTTGTTATCTTTTGTTCTTTATTTATGTCTTTAACCTCTTCTATTTATTTCAACATATTGAAATATTTATTTGAAAATTTGTGTTTGATAAATTCAGGAAGTCTTTGCATGTCTAACCAGTTGTATTGTGTTTTTTCTGGCTCTTGCTTATGGTGCCATTTTAGTCTTTGATTCCTGATTTGTGAGTGGTAGTTCATATTTCTTGGGAGTTACCTGTGTAGTTCCTTATACCTAGGTGGAAAGTCAGTTCCTCCAGAGAAGAGGATTTGCATCTGCTTTGGTGTGTTTCTGGGAGCACTTCCATCCCAAGATCTCTTTAAATCAAATTATTACCTTGAGGTTTTTTCAACACTCAAAGTATACATTTTATCTGCAAGCCTGAGGTCAGGACTATGATTTCCAGGATCTAGGGGAGCTCCCCTAAACACCTGCTCAGTTCAAGTTTCTAGTCAGCCTATATTCCTTGAAGTTTTATGGAGGACCAGTGTAGGGGGAACGGGTTCATTTCTAACTCATCCTTACAGGGGTATCTGTCAGGTATTATTTATCATGATTTTGGAAACAACTTTGTATATGGAAGTTTTACTTTGTTTTCAGGAAAGACAACATCTCCTGTTGTGTTGTTGCCTTTGGAAAACAGGGGCTATAGAGACTTTGGGAACAGTAGCAAACAGGACATTCCTCTATTTCTACTCACCATCCTCAGTGTTAATTTCAAATAGAATTCAAGTCATACTCTCAAGGTGAAAGTTTCCCAGGGAGTTCTATAAACTGCTACAATTTCCTTGATTATTCATTTACACTCAGCTGGACTGGGACCAGGGCCAATTTCTTCCTGCATCCTTTCTCCCCATCTGCTTGGTTACTCAATTGAAAAATCCTTTTTCTGTCTAGAGGTGATCCATCCCTGTTGGATCATCCTCCCTGAAACTCCCCAATCCCAGAAATCATCTTGAACTAGTGGTCTGTTCCTATGAGCTCAGGCCTATGACCAATTCATGGCTTCCTAACCTAAATCATTCAAGTATTGCTAGTATGATTCACCCTAAGGAGCCTTTTCTTTTTCCTTCCCATTTCTTCCTTCCCTGTTGCCCCTCTTCCTCCCATGTGCTTATTTACGTGTTCTACCCAGTGCCCGATTATTGTATATAAATATCATGGATATATCACTTTATATAACTCTAATTTTCCACTCCAATTTCACCCATGAAAAATCAGCTCTTGGGTCCACAAAAACAATGTGGACCATGTACAGTGAGAAGAGAGTATTCCTTCTTCTTCTTCTTCTTCTTTTTTTTTTAAATTGTGATTTGGGTGAAGGTTTACAGAGCAAATTTACTTTCCATACAGTGGTTCACATATACTTTGTCTCATGACGTTGACCACAGTTTACCACAATGCAACAGCTCC
>NW_006931007.1:4831-5410 GCF_000298275.1 Orycteropus afer afer
ATACACCTGGGAATTCTGATCATTCACATAAACTTATAGGACCATTGTCTGCCAACCCTATATATGTTCTTGGATACACTCCCCATTTCATAGGCTAATCATTCAGCCTGTCCACCCATCTATCCACCCACATACCCATGCTTGCTTTCACTGACAACACAGTACTGTATGTGCAAAAGGGTTCATATTTGTTGTCTGTACCTCTCATGTACCTCTCTTTGTCTTTCTTATCCTCAATGCTGCCACATTTGTCACTCATATTTGGTACATTGCCCTTCTCTTCACCCAAATCAATACTTCTCTCTATCTATCTAACAGTGTTCATTCCCCTCCCCTCCCACCCTGGTAACCAACAAAGAAAATTTCCTTCTATAGATAAACCTTTCCTTCACTTTTACAATAATGGACTAATACAATATTTGTCCCTTTGTGATTGACTTATTTCACTCAGCATAATGTCCTCCAAGTTCACCCACATTATGCAGTGTTTTGCAGATTCTACATTATTCTTTAATGTTACATAGTATTCCATTGTGTGTATGTACCATAGTTTGGTTATCCATTCCTCAGTTGATGGAC
>NW_006931008.1:0-544 GCF_000298275.1 Orycteropus afer afer
GAGCAAATCTGCTTGGAGACACTTGACCAGTAAGATTGTCTGGGCCGAGGACAGATGACACATGGAGAGGAGTTCATGTCAATTGTAACAATGAGGCTTCATTCAACAAGTAGAGTTCTGAGGGCATCTCCACCACGGCCCCATCTTCTCAGTCACTCTACTCAGATGTTAGAAAAGGAGTTCCCAGGATAGGACTCATGAAAGAATAGTGGGTCTTGTGCACTCACTTTTGAACCTGGCATTTTGTCCCGGGTGGTCAGTCATCCGTTCTTTCTACCACTTCTCTCCTTCTTCCAGTGTTCTGGTTCAGTCTATGTGGACTGTGCCTTCCACAATGTCTGGGAGTCTGTGTGTGTGTGGGGAAGGGAGAGAACATACATGCAAACGTGCCTGCACACATACTTACGCACACACACAAAATCTGTGATCAAATATGTTTTCCTCTAACGACAGTCCATGACAGAAAGCATCATGAGAAAGTTTCATCAAACAGATAAGACACTGCTCTAAACACTTAAAATAGAAGGGATATGGGCTAAATTAT
>NW_006931008.1:1844-2390 GCF_000298275.1 Orycteropus afer afer
GGACGTGTTAGCAGAGCCCAGGAGAAAGTGGACCATACAAGCCATGCAGCCCTTGTGCCACATGTCAGAAGGAGGATCGCCTGCTACAAGAAGACGAAATAGAACCCAGAGTCTCCCAATAAAGCATCCAAAATACCTACAATACTGTACTGGTATCACGTGTCAGAGAAAGGACCTGGAAAATCACAACTGGGACAAGAAAAGACAATCAACAGACACCAAACATTGAGAAGACTCAGACGCTGGAATCACGTGACACCATTTTTAAAGCTGTCATTATCAAAGGTCTTCAACAAGTCATTACAACCCCTCTGGGAATACACAGAAAAGAGGAAAAATCTGAGCGAAAATTAAAGTCATAACAGATCTAATGGAAATTACAAAACAGGAAATCCAAACAGAGAGAAGAATATTCTCACTGGATTGTTAAGTGGGTCTCAAATTGAACTTTATCCTTCGAGGGAGTATTTAAAACAACTGCGGAAAGGAATACAAACACGAGTGAGAGAAACAGAGAGAGACAGAGAGAATCCGGTTGGACATGAG
>NW_006931008.1:5270-5864 GCF_000298275.1 Orycteropus afer afer
ACAAAGACATATCAGCCCTGGGTAAAGAAATGCACAGGAGTGACACCCGAGAAGGGACATGGTGTGTGTGTGTGTGTCTTTGAAGTCAGAAATCACATTAGCCATGACTCTATTACCAAGAGAAAAGTTTGGTGTTATACTAAGAAGGTGTTGGAGAGAAGTCAGCTGTAGAATGAAGAAATCAAAACATGCCAGACCCTCAAAGCCCAGGAACACACTCTCAGTTCTAACTGACTTATCAGAGTGGAGATTCTGAAATCCACATGACTGCCAAAGAGGTGTCTTGCCTTGTGCACCCAGACTCCCAAGGCCCCCAGAAGAGCTCAGGTGGGGAGTCCAGGGAACAGTATAGAATTCTCAGAGAAGAGGACCCTGGGTCAGGGTGCCTTAGGAGGAGATGTTGGACCGTCAGGCGCCCAGGCAGTGTATCCTGGTCACTGTGCGTCAGGGTCCCAGGTGGTGTACAGACCACCCACAGATCACTTCAAGAAAGGAATACATCTCTCCCATGGGAGCATGTCATCAGAGAGTTAATATCAGAGACAGTAATACAACAAAGATTCTGTGTGTGTTTTTAAGTAGCAAAGACCACTT
>NW_006931009.1:0-903 GCF_000298275.1 Orycteropus afer afer
GATGGTGGATGAGTCAATATGAGGAAAAATAAATAAATAAAAGAACTCGTTCAAAACAAAACTGATTATTATTTATAAGGGTTAGCTCTACATTCACAATCAACCAAAGAGCTTAGATACTGGAAGGGAAGGGGGGAAAAGGGACAAAAATTCTAAGTATACAAAAAAAATTAGGAAAACAGGACATAAGCAGAGTATCCTAAAACAGTCACCTTACTAGGAAGATATTTTCAAGCTGCACATGTGGACCCAATGTCAAAGCCAGCAATTAATAAATGAAACCAGACTGTTCCATTTTCATTTGTAAGTGCATTCATCAGTGCCCTGGTTCCCTAGTGCTGCTGTAACAGACATACCGTGAGTGGGGGACTTCAGGTAACAGGAGTTACCTGAAGTTTATGAGGCTAGAAGACCAAGGTCAAAGTGTTGGCTCTAGGGGCTGGGTGAAGGCCCCTGGACCTTGGGCTTCAGTTCTGCCCCTTGCTCCCAGCCCACTGGAGCTGGAGTTCTCTCCTAACTCATGCAGCTGCTGGCTGTTGAGGCTGACCAATCCAAGATTGGGAGGTAAAATGGCACAATCCTAAGATCAGCAAGCAACATGGTGGACCACTGGTCGAAGTCCAGGGATGATCCTAAGATCAGCAGGCAACATGGCAGGCCAAGACTCAGCCAAATGCAGGATCCACATGTGCCAAAAGCTAGCGACCCTTCCCAAAGCTTCTCCCTATATGTTGGAAGCAGGCCACACCCCAAAGGCAGCTCCCTTTCCACTGATTAATGGCAGCAGATTCCACCATGGAGGCAATGACAATCTCATGGAGAATAACTATATCCAGCTGCCCAGCCACTCGGAACCACAGCCCAGCCAAGCTGACAAACAACCTTAACTGCCACAGTTTATTT
>NW_006931009.1:1673-2802 GCF_000298275.1 Orycteropus afer afer
GTGGTGTACTGGTTAGGTGCTTGGCTGTTAACCAAAAGGTTGGTGCTTCAAAGCTGCCCAGTGGCTCCACGGGAGAAAGACCTGGCCCTCTGGTCCTGTGAGGGTGCCAGCACAGGAGACCCTTTGGGGCAGCTCCACTCTGTCACATGGGGTCGCCATGTGTTCTGGTTCCCTGGTGCTGCTCTGACAAGAATATACCACAAGTGGGATGGCTTCAACAAACAGGACTTTATTCTTACAATCTGGAGGCTTTCCGTCCAAGTTCAAAGTGCTAGGCTCTAGGGCCAGGGTGAAATCCCCTCAGCCTTGGGCTTCAGCTCTGCCTCCAGCACCCGGCCTACTGAAGCTAGAGTGAAGCTTTTCTTCACTCAGTCGGCTGCTGGTTGCTGAGGCTGCCAAGCCCGAGGTTGACAAGTAAAAAGGCACAGTCCCGATGTTACCAGGTCACACGGCAGGTCATTAATTCAAGTCCATTTTAAGTCCCAAGGTCAGAAGAGCATGGCAAGCTGCTGAACAATGACATGGCTACATGCAGGGTCCAAGCATGCCATAAGCTAGAGACCATTCCCAAAGCTTCTGTTTATATACAGGAAGCAGACCACATACCCAAAGGCAGCTACTCAGCTACTCACAGTAGATTCCACCATGGAGCTGATTACCAGTCTCATCATGGGGAATACTACATCCAGCTGCAAAGCCACTCAACCAGGCCTAGCCAAGGTGACACAAAAACATAACCTCCACACCATGTGTTAGAACTGACCGGATGGCACTAACAACACACATTTCTTTTGATATTGCCACATGTTGGGAAGTTGGGTTTCTGGCCTCTGCTCCAATAAACAGAAATTGTGGCATGAAAGTAAAAGGAATGGAAAACGAGGAAAGAGCTCTCAAGTCTAACCCAAAATCTGAGCAGTTGACAAGCAGGCCACTCATCCTCTCAGGAAGTTACTATTGCTGCTTGAGAATAAAATAAAACCCTGCTTTTCTTGTAGCTGATGTTTGAGGACATGAATACATGGTCAGTTGTCTGGACCTCACCCCTGCAAAGTGCTCCAGATGTGGTGAGGACATGAGTATGTGGCCAGTTGTCTGGACCAGGGCTGCTTTGGAAAGGTTCCCAAGA
>NW_006931010.1:0-507 GCF_000298275.1 Orycteropus afer afer
AAGTATTGATTTGGGTGAAGAGAAGGGCAATGTACCAAATATGAGTGATCAACATGGTGGCATTGAGGAAGAGGAAGACAAAGAGAGGTGCATGGGAGGTACAGACAATGAAGATGAAACCCTTTTGCACATACAGTACTACATTGTCAGTGAAGGCAAACATGGCTATACTGGTGGATAGATGAGATGGGTGGACCGGCTGAACTATTAGGTTATGTCTATGCAGGGGGGAATGTGCCCAAGGCCATGTATAGGATTGGCATACAATGTTTCTACAAGTATATTTGTATGTTCTATAAGAATTACCAGGTATATAGTAGAGCTGACAAGAGACAATGTTGTAGTCACTTCTTGGCCACAGCCAGCTACCCAGAGAGAGTGAGTAGTTGGACCTGTGGGCCTCGGGACCATGGTAGCAGGGACATTAAGCTCAATTGGCGTAGAATTCTACACAAAACATTGTTCCACATCCTACTTTGGCGAATAGCGAGTGGGATCTTAAAAGCT
>NW_006931010.1:2642-3358 GCF_000298275.1 Orycteropus afer afer
TTTAAGAAGTAGAATGCCAAGCCATTCTTACATGGTGCCTCTGGGTAGACATAAACCTCCAACTTTTTGGTTATCAGTCAAGCATGTTAACCATTTACACCATCCAGGGACTTGGGTCAAGTGCCCATCTAGGAAAAAATCAATTGTGGCTTGATGTCAAAGAAGAACTTGGCATCTGTTATAGATATATTATGGATAGAATTGGGAGAATTCTTCATTCTCAGAAGTGAAGTTCTAGGGTAAACAAAATAATAGCTATCTCCTACAATGGTTTTATCTGCTAACGTCAATCCTGCTACTCTTACCTAGACATTGCAACACATATAGCCTTTTAGACATTTACTAGGCCCATACTGCAGTCAGCCACAGGGATCCAGGTGAGGAGAGGGAACCCAGGCATGCCCAAAGCAGCAGGGCAGGAAAGCATGAGAAAGGGGATTAAAAGGCCCAGGAACCTGGACAGGGGAGCAGTCAGCCACAGGGATCCAGGTGAGGAGAGGGAGCCCAGGCACGCCCAAAGCAGCAGGGCAGGAGAGTGGGAGAAAGGGGATTAAAAGGAGGAGCAATCAGTCGCAGGGACCCAGGTAAGGGTGGTACGAGAGGTTTCCAACAGGGAGACAAACTTATCTGTCAGTTTCTCCTACTGTGGTGATGTGTTGATGTGAGTTTTGAGGCTGAGCCACTGGTGTCTCAAACCCAGCGGCATGCACATGGTG
>NW_006931011.1:0-501 GCF_000298275.1 Orycteropus afer afer
GTTTATCTATAGAAGGAAATTTTCTTTGTTGGTTACCAGGAGTTGGAGGGGAGGGGAGGAAATGCTGGTAGATAGCTAGAGGTAAGTATTGGTTTGGGTAAAGAGAAGGGCTATGTACCAAATCTGAGTGACCAATATGGCAGCATTGAGGATGAGAAAGACGTAGAGAGGTACATGGGAGGTACAGATAACAAATATGAACCCTTTTGTACATACAGTACTGTGTTGTCAGTGAAGGCTAACATGGGTATAAGGGTGGATAGGTGGGTGGACAGGCTAAACAATTAGGTTTGTCTATGAAATGGGGTGTGTAACCAAGAACATGTATAAGGTTGGCAGTCAATGGTCCTATAAGTTTATGTGAATGATCAGAAATCCCAGGTGTATAGTAGAGCTGACAAGGGGCATGGTTGTGGTCACTGCTTGGTCACAGCCAGCTACCCAGAGGGACCAAGTAGTTGAACCAGCGGGCTTGGGACCATAGTCGCAGGGGACATCAAG
>NW_006931011.1:1204-3918 GCF_000298275.1 Orycteropus afer afer
AAGATTAATACTAAATTGTCAGAAATAGATAACACATTGAAAGGGCAAAGAAGTAGAATTGAATCAATGGAAGACAGAATTAATGAGATTGAAGACAAATACCTGAATACTTGTTTGGAAAGGGATCAATCAGAAAAAAGATGAAAACAAAATGAAGAAAGCCTAAGGTTCATGTGGCATGCCATTAAAAGGAATAACCTACATGTAATCGGAATTCCAGAACAGGAAGAGAAAAAGAAAGTCACTGAAAAAATTGTCCAAGATTTCTTAGAAAAGAACTATCCTGATGTGATGAAAGATGAGAATATATCCATTCAAGAGGTTGAACAAATACCAAACAGGATAGACCCCAAAAGAAAATCACCAAGATACATCATCATCAAACTCATCAAAACCAAAGACAAAGAAAGAATCTTGAAAGCAGCACAGGAAAACTGAAAAGTTATTTACAAAGGACAACAGATAAGAATATACTCTGATTTCTCAGTAGAAACCATGCAAGCAAAAAGGCAATGGAATGGTATATATGAAACCCCGAAAGAGAAAAATTTCCAACCAAGACGATATACCCAGCAAAATTGTCCCTCAATTATGATGGTGAAATTAGGAGATTTCCAGATAAGCAGAAATTAAGGGAATTTGTTAAAACCAGACCATCCTTACAAGAGATACTAAAAGGAGTCCTTTGAACAGAGAATGCATAATAGCAAAAACAGCTGACCATTAATACACAAGATGACATAACCCAGAAACCAACACAGCTCAGCTATGGATGTATCCAAATTAAAATTACACAATTGTAAACAGGGAACCAGAAACATCAATTGGCAAATGAGGAAAAGTAAAAAAAAAAAGAGGGGAAAAATAGTGTAGTTACAGAACTACTAAATGGTGAGGAAGTCAAGGGAGGTGCAAGACAGACTGGACTGTTCTAAACTCAAGGAGAAAATTATAAATATCGCAATAAAAAAGAGAACAAGAACAAATATTTAGCAAATACTAAAACAATAGCAACAAAGGAAATCACCAAAAACACAAGCAGAATGAACTCAACACACAAATTATATGGAACAAAGAAACCAGGAACACCATGAAAAAACACATAATAAAATGACAGCAACCAATTCATACTTGTCAATAATTACACAGAATGTCAATGGATTAAATGCACCACTAAAGAGACAGAGGGTTGCAGACTGGATGAGAAAACATAACTCATCAATATGCTATCTACAAGAGACACATTTTAGAGGCAAAGACAAAAATAGACTAAAAATTAAAGGTTGGAAAAACAGATATCAAGCAAATAGCAACCATAAGAGAGCAGGAGTGGCAATATTAATTTCTGATCAAATTGACTTTAAGACAAAAATCACATGAGACAAGGAAGAACATTATATAATGATTAAAGAAACAATTGAACATGAAGGTATAACCATAATAAATGTCTATGGACCCAATGAAAGAGCTCCAAAACACATAAATCAGACTTTAAAAGAGTTGAAAAGGCATATAGATGACTCCACAGTCCTCGTGGGAGACTTTAATACACCACTTTCAATGAAAGATAGAACAACTGGAAATAAACTCAACAAAGATGCAGAAGAGCTAAACAATACAATCCACCAACTTGATCTTGTAGACAACTACAGAGTACTTCACCCAACAACAGCACAATATACATTCTTTTCCAGTCCACATGGAACATTCTCCAGGACAGACCATACGTTAGGCCATAAAGCAAGCCTTAATAAGTTTAAAAACATTGAAATATTCCAAAGCATCTTCTCAGATCACAATGCTATCAAATTAGAAATTAACAATAGGAAGATCAACAGAAAAAGGGTAAACACATGGAAACTGAACAACACCCTCCTTGAGAAAGACTGGGTAAGAGAAGAAATAAAAAAATGAAATTCAAGAATTCCTTGAATCAAACAAGAATGAAAATACAACATACCAAAATCTTTGGGACACAGCAAAAGCAGTGATCAGAGGACAATTTATAGCAATAAATGCACACATCAAAACAGGAGAGCCAAACAACACTTTAAACCAACATCTCCAACAATTAGAAAAAGAACAGCAAGAAAAGCCTACACTCACCAGAAGAAAGGAAATAATAAAGATTCAAGCAGAAATTAATGAAACAGAAAATAGACAATAGAAAAAATCAACAGGACTACAGGTTGGTTTTTTGAAAAGACTAATAAAATCAACAAAACACTGGCAAATTTAACAAAGGAAAACAGGGAGAGAATACAAATAACACAAATAAGAAACAAAATGGGCAATGTCACAGCAGAACCAACTGAAATAAAAAGAATAATATCAGGATACTAAGAAGAACTGTGTTCCAACAAATATGAAAACTTGGAAGAGAAGGGCAGATTTCTAGAAACACACCACTTATGAAGGTTAAAACAGACTGATGTGGAAAAGTTGAATAAATCCATAACAAAACAAGAAATTGTAGAGGTCATCAAAAAATTACTAACAACAGTAAAAAAAAGTCCTGGCCCACACAATTTCACTGGAGAATTCTACCAAACATTCAGAGAATTGACACCAAGCCTATACAAAAACATACAAAAAGATGAAATCCTCCCTAATTCATTTTTTTTTTTATTAGGATTTGGGTGAAGATTTACAGAGTAAATTCACTTTTCATACAGCAGTTCACATATACTTTGTCTCATGTCATTGACCAAAAT
>NW_006931012.1:0-632 GCF_000298275.1 Orycteropus afer afer
AATTTGTCATGATCCACACAATCAAATGCCTTTGCATAGTCAATAAAACACAAGTAAACATCTTTCTGGTATTCTTTGCCTTGAGCCAAGAAAAAATAGACAACACAAAATAATATAAACAATACAAAAACAACAAATAGAAATCCAGAAGATTAATAATAATAATTCACAAATAGACAACACATTGAAGGGGCAGAAGAGTATAATTGAATCAAGAGAAGATAGAATTAATGAGATTGAAGACAAACACTGCAATACTACTTTGTTTAAGGGTCAATCAGACAAAAAATCAAAACAAAATCTAGAAAGCTTAAAATTCATGTGCGATGAAAACAAGAGGAATAAGCTACATGTAATTGGAATTCCAGAACAGGAAAAGACAAATAAAACCACAGAAAAAAATTGTCAAAGAATTATTGGAACATAATTTCCTTAATAACATGAAAGATGAGAATATATCCAATCAAGAAGTTCAATGAACCCCATTAGGATAGACCACAAAAGAAAATCAATAAGACATATTATAATCAAGCTCACCATGCCAAAGACAAAGACAAAGTTCTGAAAACAGCATGGGGAAAATGAAAAGTTACCTATAAAGGGCAACCAACAACCCTAAGCTCGGATTTCTC
>NW_006931012.1:3702-4350 GCF_000298275.1 Orycteropus afer afer
TCCTTCTCTACTTTTTTTTTCTTTATTTTTTCTTATTGCCCTCTTCCAGAGATGGCATTTTTTTTCTTTTTTCCTTCTTTTTCCTTTTTTCTTTTTTTGGTTACTATTCCTGTGTAATGACATGGTGTAATTTTTGTCCATGTGCTTTTGTTTTCTTACACTCTAATTGAGTGTAAGACAGCAACACACCTCATATGAAACAACTAAACCCACAGCTCCTCCAGCTTCATTTACTGAGTGAGAGCCACCACGTCCTTCTCCACTAACGGGCCAATGATAAACAACCACCATGAAGAGCTTGAATCACCCTTGGCTGCTCTTCAAAAACAGTTAACAGAGATCTAAATATAACAACATCATGATGTCTCAGAGACAACAGACCATCACAGTCCACACAAAGAACCAAGAAAAAGTGGTACAACCAAAGTAGCAGGATACAGACCCAGAATACATCCCCAAGGAAGAAGCAGCATTAGAACACTCTGATAAGGAATTCAAAAGAATTTTACTTAGGCATCTCCAAAGAATTGAGAGGCAGACCAAGGAAAACACAGACAAAACCCTAGAAGAATTTTGGAAGACAATACAAGAACAAAATGACAAAATAAATGAAAATTTAGAAATGATTCTCAATATACAGATAGAAAT
>NW_006931013.1:0-680 GCF_000298275.1 Orycteropus afer afer
TAATTTCAAGTTGAACTTGCATATGAGCAGTTGATGGTCTGTTCCACAATCAGCTTCTGGCCTGGTTTTGGCTGAAGATATTGAGCTTTTCCATCTCCTCTTATCATAGATGTAGTCAATCTGATTCCTGTGTGTTCTATCTGGTGAAGTCCATGTGTAGAGCCTCCATTTGTGTTGTTAAAAAAAGGTGTTTGCAATGAACAAGTCATTGGTCTTGTAAAATTCTACCACGTGAGTTCCAGTATTATTTCTGTCACCAAGGCCAAATTTTCCAACTACTGGTGATTCTTCTTTGTTTCCAACCTTTGCATTCCAGTCAGCAGTGATAATTAACAAATCCTGATTGCATGTTCAGTCACTTGCAGACTGCAGACGTTGATAAAAATCTTCCATTTCCTCATCTTTGGTTTTGGTGGTTGGTGCATAAATTTGAATAATAGTCACATTAACGGGTCTTCCTTGTAGGCATATGGATATTGTCCTGTCACTGACAACATTGTACTTCAGGACAGATCTTGAAACATCCTTTGTGATGATGAATGCCATGCCATTCCTCTTCAAACTCATTCCCGGCATAGTAGATCACATGGCTGTCTGATTAAAAATGGCCAAATCCAGTCCATTTCAGCTCACTAATGCCGAGGATATCAATCATTATGTGTTCCATTTCATTTTTGACA
>NW_006931013.1:1265-2430 GCF_000298275.1 Orycteropus afer afer
GCTGACTCCTCCTCTGTCTGGATTCCTGGGCATTTTAATCCCCTTTCTCCTGCTTTCCCACCCTGCTGCTTTGGGTGAGCCTGAGTTCCCTCTCTTCAGCTGGATCCCTGTGGCTGACTGCCCCTCTGTCTGGGTTCCTGGCTTTTAATCCCCTTTCTCCCGCTATACCATCCTGCTGCTTTTGGTGTGCCTGGGTTCTCTTCCTCACCTGGACCCCTGTGGCTTACCGCTCCTCTGGCCAGTTTCCTTGCTTTTAATACCCTTTCTCCCACTCTCCTGCCCTACTGCTTTAGGCGTACGTGAGTTCCCTCTCCTCACCTGGATCCCTGGGGCTGACTGCTCCTCTGTCTGGGTCCCTGGCTTTTTATCCCCTTTCTCCTGCTTTTCTGCCCTGCTGCTTTGGGCCTGCCTGAGTTGCCTCTCCTCACCTGGATCCCTCTGGATGACTGGTCCTCTGTCCGGGTTCCTGGCTTTTAATCTCCTTTCTTCTGCTCTCCTGCCCTGCTGCTTTTGGTGTCCCTGAGTTCCCTTTAATCCCCTTTCTCCCCCTCTCCCGCCCTGCTCCTTTGGGCAAGCCTTTGTTCCCTCTTCTCACCTGGATCCCTGCAGCTGACTACTCCTCTGCCAGGGTCCCTGGCTTTTTATCCCCTTTCTCCCACTCTCCTGCCTTGCTGCTTTGCGTGTGCCTCAGTTCCCTCTCCTTACCTGGATCTCTGCGGCTGACTGCTCCTCTGTCCTGGTTCCTGGCTTTTTTTATATTTCTTGTTGTTGTTGTTGTTAAGTGCCGTCTAGTCATTTCCGACTCATAGTGACCCCATGCACAGCAGATCACTTATATTTAAGTGATCTTAAATCATTTATAGAACTTTTATACGTTCTTACCCAAATACCTATTTACTTTGAATTTTCTTTTTTTTTTTATTGTGATTTGGGTGAAAATTTACAGAGCAAATTCACTTTCCATACACTTTTTCTCATGACATTGACCACAATTTACCACAATGCAACAGTTCCCTTCCCACTTCCTCCTTATAGTTACCTCTTCCCTGTGTCCATCCCCCCATGCACTCTTGCTCCCTGAACTCTTTCCCTGTGCATAAGCAGCCCTTCTTTCTCCCATTATTTTTCTCTCCAAGGAGTGTATTTACCTCAGGTAAATGTTCAA
>NW_006931013.1:4825-5447 GCF_000298275.1 Orycteropus afer afer
CATAGTTTGGTTATCCATTCCTCAGTTGATGGACACCTAGGTTGTTTGCATCTTTTGGCTATTGTAAATAGTGCTGCAATGAACATGGGTGTGCATATTTCTGTTCTTGTCATAGCTCTCACTTCTTTAGGGTATATATCTAGTACTGGGATGGCTGGGTCAAATGGTATTTCTGATTCCAACTTTTGAAGGAATCGCCATACTGCTTTCCACAATGGTTTTATCATTTACAGTCCCACAGCAGTGTATGAGAGTCCCAAACTCTCCAAAACCTCTCCAGCATTTGTTATTTTCTGTCCTGTTGCACTTTGCTACTAGTGCTGAAGCAAGATGGTATCTCATTGTTTTTTTTATTTGCATCTCTCTAATAGCTAATGATCATGAGCATTTCTTCATATATTTGTTGGATGCTTGAATATCCTCCTTGGTGAAGTGTCTATTCATGTCTTCTGCCCATTTTTTAATTGCATTGTTGTCTTTTTGTTATTGAGGTGTTGGTATTTTCTATAAATTCTGGAGATAAGTCGCTTGTCAGATATGTCATTACCAAATATTTTTTTCCCAATCTGTAGGTTCTCTTTTGACTCTTTTGGAGAAGTCTTTGGAAGCACATAAAAATTTA
>NW_006931014.1:0-1158 GCF_000298275.1 Orycteropus afer afer
TCAAGCTAATGGCAACTGTAAGAGAGCAGGAGTGGCAATATTAATTTCTGATCAAATTGACTTTAAGACAAAAACCACCATACGAGACAAGGAAGGACATTCTATAATGATAAGAGGATCAATTGAACATGAAGATATAACCATAATAAATATTTATGGACCCAATGAAAGACCCCCAAAATACATAAATCAGATTTTAAAAGAGTTGAAAAGCCAAATAGATGGCTCCACAGTCATAGTGGGAGACTTTAATACATCACTTTCTTTGAAAGACAGAACAATTGGAAAGAAACTCAACAAAGATGTAGAAGAGCTAAACAATTCAACCCACCAACTTGGCCTTATAGACATCTATAGAGCACTTCACCCAACAGCAGCACAATATACATTCTTTTGCAGTGCACATGGAACATTTTCCATGATACACCACATGTTACTCCACAAAGCAAGCCTTAATGAATTTAAAAATATGGAAATACTGTAAAGCATCTTCTCAGACCATAACACTATCAAATTAGAAATTAACAATAGGAAGATCAATGGGAAAAGAGTAAACACATGGATACTGAACAACACCCTTCTTAAGAAAGATTGGGTAAGAGAAGAAATGAAAATTGAAATTCAAAAATTCCATGAATCAAACGAGAATGAAAACACAACATACCAAAATCTTAGGGATACAGCAAAAGCAGTGATCACAGGCCAATTTATAGCAATAACTGCACACATCCAAAAAGAAGAAAGAATCAAAATCAACATGTAAACCAACATCTCCAACAATTAGAAAAAGAACAGCAAGAAAAGCCTACAGTCACCAGAAGAAAGGAAATTATAAAGATTTGAGCAGAAATCAATGATACAGAAAATAGAAGGGCTATAGAAAAAATCAACAAGATCAGAGGTTGGTTTTTTGAAAAAATCAATAAAAATGACAAACCACTGGCAAATTTAACAAAGGAAAAGAGACAGAGGATACAAATTACATGAATAAGAAATGAAATTGGTGATATCACAACAGAAGCAACTGAAATAAAAAGGATAATATCAGGATATTATGAAGAACTGTACTCCAACAAATTTGAAATCTGGAAGAAATGGACAGATTTCTAGAAACACACCACTTACCTAAGCTAAGACAGACTGATGTGGAAAAGATGA
>NW_006931014.1:2647-3250 GCF_000298275.1 Orycteropus afer afer
CAGTAGTCAAAACTGCCTGGTATTGGTTTAATGACAGATACATAGACCAATGGAATAGAATTGAGAACCCAGAAATAGATCTATCAACCTATGGTGAACTGATGACAAAGGGCCAAAATCCATTAAATGGTGAAGAGAATGTTTGTTTAATAAACGGTGCTGGCAAAACTGGATATCCATTTGCAGAAAGATGAAACATGATCTATACCTCACACCATATACAAAAACGAACTCCAGATGGATCAAAGACTTGAATGTGGAACCTAAAACTATAAAGTTCCTCAAGGAAAAACTAGGAGCAAATTTAGGGGCCCTAATATATGGCATAAATAGACTATCAAGTATAACTGAGAATGCACAAACAGCAGAAGAGAAACCAGATAATTGAGACCTTCTAAAAATTAAATTTTTATGTGTTTCCAGAGACTTCTCCAAAAAAGTCAAAAGAGAAACTAGTTTGGGAAATAATATTTGGTAATGACATATCTGACAAGGGACTCATCTCTAAAATTTATAGAAAACTTCAACACCTCAATAACAAAAAGACAAACAATCCAATTAAAAAATGGGCAGAAGACATGAATAGATACTTCACCAAGGAGG
>NW_006931014.1:4901-5388 GCF_000298275.1 Orycteropus afer afer
AAGGGCAATGTACCAAATTTGAGTGATCAATAGGGTGGCATTGAGGAAGAGAAAGACATAGAGAGGTACATGGGACAATAAATATAAACCCTTTTGCACATACAGTCCTGCATTGTAAGTGAAGGCAAGCGTGGGTAGACGGGTGGATAGATGGGTCGACAGGCTAAACCAGTAGGTATGTCTATGAAGCGGGGAGTGTACACAAGAACATGTATAGGGTTGGCAGACATGGGCCTATAAGTTCATGTGAATGATCAGAATTCCCAGGTGTATAGTAGAGCTGACAAGGGGCAAGGTTGTAGTCACTTCTCGGTCACAGCCAGCTACCCAGAGGGACCGAGTAGTTGAATCTGTGGGCTCAAGACCATAGTCTCAGGGGACATCAAGCTCAATTGGCATAACATACTACACAAAACATTATTCCACCTCCTACATTGGCAAGTGGTGATCAGGATCTTAAAAGCTTGCAAGCTGCCATCTAGATGCA
>NW_006931015.1:0-4215 GCF_000298275.1 Orycteropus afer afer
TTTTTTGTTGGTTTCTATCTATAGGCCTCTTCTGATTAGCTTTACCATGGTCTTCCTCCTGAGTGTCTCTATTTTGCACTCTGATAATTCTTCAGTATCTTCATCCTTCACTATCCTCAGAACAGGAAGTGTCTGTGTGATTGAGGATGGGAACCATGACCAGAACATAAATATTTAAGGGAGAAGAGCTGCCTGGGTTTTAAAATATGATGTCTTTTTATTTATTTGATATTAGATGTTCTCTTTGTAAAATATAAAAATAATGCATGCAAGTTTAACATGAAAAGAATCTTCCCTCTCCAAAGCCCTAATCCCTTACCCCAAAGTTAATCAGTAACTGTGGTTAATGATTTTCTCAGTATCTGTACTTGAAAGATTGGTTTTAAGGGAGAGATGATGATTCTAGCTTGAGGCATGTTAAGTTGAGGATAATGATGATATATCTTGGTGGCAGTGTTCCAAGAAACAGCTGGATATTTTAAATAGGCAATTGGAGAAGTGAGAAGTAACAAGGTAAAGCTGAGATTTTTTTTTGCATTGTTAATAATGTGAGAGTGGAGGAACTGTGAAGGAGAGAAAAGAGAGCTAGAAAAAACAATAGAGCTTAGTTCTCAATCCCAGGCAACATGCATGCTTAGGAGATAGTGAAGGAAAGTGCAGCCCTTGAAGGATAAAAGTAATTGCTTTAGGCTTGGTTCTCTAAAAGAAGCAAAACCAGTGAAGCTTAGAGAGAGAGATTTATCTCAAGGAAATGGCTCATGCAGTTGTAGAGGCTAGCAAATCCCAAATCTGTGGGTCAAATATCAAGCTGGAGGCTTCTCCTGACTCATACAACTACGGGGGTTGATGAACCCAAGAGTGGAAGGCAGTACAAAAGACTGCTGTCTTCAAAGGCCAATGAATCCAAGATTGGCAGGTAAAACAACAGGCTGTTTGTCTACAAGCTGTGAAATCAACAATCCCAAGATCAACAGGCAATACAGCAGGCCACTAGTTGAAATCCAGATGCTGATGAGTCAGATACAGGATCCCAAGCAAAAAGCCAGAGACCTTTTCCAAAGCTTTTCCACTGTAAGCAGTGCTTTCAGTTGATTGACTGCTCATAGCAGATCTCATCACAGTTGTTGTTATATTATTAGGTGCCATTGAGTCAGGTCCAAATCATAGCAACCCTATGTACAACAGAACAAGACACTGCCTGGTCCTGTGCCAGCCTCACAATCCTTTATACACCTGAGCCCATCATTGCAGCCACTATGTCAGTGCATCTTGTCTAGGGCTTTCCCCTCCTTCATTGACCCTTCACTTTACCAAGAATGATATCCTTCTCCAGGGAATGGTCCCTTCTGATAACATGACCAAAGGAGGTGAGATGAAGTCTGGTCATTCTCACTTCCAAGGAGCATTCCAGCTGTACTTCTTCTAGGACAGATTTGTTCATTCTTTTGGCAGTCCATGGTTCTTTCAGTATTCTTCACCAACACCACAACTCAAAAGCATCAACTCTTCTTTGGTCTGCCTTATTCATTGTCCAGCTCTTACAAGCATAGAGGCGATTGAAAATACCATGGATTGGGTTAGGCACACCTTAGTCTTCAAGGAAACATCTTTGCTCTTCAGCACTTTAAAGAGGTCTTTTGCAGCAGATTTGCCCAGTGCAATATGTCATCTGACATCTTGACTGTTGCTTCCATTGGTGTTGACTGTGGAATCAAGTAATATGAAATCTTTAACAACTTCAATCTTTTCTCCATTTATCGTGATGTTGCTTATTGCTCCAGTGGTGAGGATTTTCATTTTCTTTATGTTGAGATGTAATTCATACTGCAGACTGTAGTCTTTAATCTTCATCAGTAAGTGCTTTAAGTCACCCTCCTTTCGGCAAGCAAAGTTGTGTCGACTGCATATCACACACAGGTTGTTAATGAGTCTTCCTCCAATTCTGATGCCATGTTCTTCTTCATATAGTCCAGCTTCTCAGATTATTTGTTCACCATACAGATTTCATAAGTATGCTGAAAGGATTCAACTCTGATGCATTTCATTCCTGATTTTAAACCATGCAGTATCCCCTTATTCTGTTCAAATGACAGCTTCCTGGTCTATGTACAGGTTCCTGATGAGCACAATCAAGTGTTCTGAAATTCCCATTCTTCTCAATGTTATCCACAGTCTGTTATGATCCACACAGTCAAATGATTTTGCATAGTCAATAAAACACAAGTAAACACCTTTTTGGTACTCTTTGCTTTCAGCCAAGGTCCATCTGACATCAGCCATGATATCCGTTGTTCCACATCCTCTTCTGATTCCAGCTTCCATTTCTGGAAGCTCTCTGTCAATATACAGCTGAAACCATTTTTGAATTATCTTCAGCAAAATTTTACTTGCATGTGATATTAATGATATTGTTCGATAATTTCCACATTCTGTGGGATCACCTTTCTTTGGAATGAGTACAAATATGGAGCCAGGTAGTTGCCTTCCAAATTTCATGGCATAGATGAGTGAGTGCCTCCAGCATGGCATCCATTTGTTGAAACATCTCAGTGGGTATTCAATCAATTCCTGAAGCTTTGTTCTTCACCAGTTTCTTCAGTGCAGCTTTGATTTCTTCCTTCAGTACCATTGGTTCTTGATCATATACCATCTCCTGAAATGGTTGAACCTCAACCAATTCTTTTTGGTATAGTGTCTCTGTGTATTCCTTCCATCTTCTTTTGATGTTTCCTGTATCATTCAATATATTGCCCATAGATTCTTTCAATACTGCAACTCGAGGCTTGAATTTTTCCTTCAGTTCTTTCAGCTTGAGAAATGCTGAGCATGTTCTTCCTATTTGGTTTTCTAACTCCAGCTCCTTGCACGTTTCATTTTAATAATTGACATTGTCTTCTCAAGCTGCCCTTTGAAATCTTTTGTTCAGCTCTTTTATTTTGTCATTTCTTCTATTTGCTTTATTTGACTGCTAACCAGAGGTCTGGCCGTTCAAACCCACGAGCCACTTCTCAGAAGGAAGGTTGGGCGATCTACTTCCGTAGTGATACTGCCTTGGAAATCCAAGGAGGGTACGCTGAGTTGGATCCGACTTGATAGCAATGGGTTTGGTCTTTTTTTTGGTTTACTCTCTGTTCAAGAGCAAGTTTCAGAGTCTACTCTGACATCCATTTTGGTCTTTTCTTCCTTTCCTGTTTTTTTTTTTTTTTTTTTTAATGACCTTTTGCTTTCTTCATGGATGATGTTCTTGCTGTCATCCCACAATTCCGCTGGTTGTCAGTCATTGGTGTTTAATGCATCAAATCTATTCTTTAGTTGGTCTCTAAATTCAGGAAGGATAAAGTCAAGGTCATATTTTGGCTCTCATGGACTTCTTTTAATTGTCTTCAGCTTCAACTTGTACTTGCATATGAGCAGCTGATGGTAGCCTTGTTTTAGCTGAGATATTGAGCTTTTCCATAACCTCTTGCCATAGATGTAGTTAGTCTTATTCCTGTGTACTTCATCTGGTGAAGTCCATGTATATAGCGGCCATTTATGTTGTTGAAAAAGATATTTGCAAAATATCCAAAAGAGATTTGGTCTTGCAAAATTCTAGCATGTGATCTGCAGTGTTATTTCTATCACCAAGGCCATATTTTCCAACTACTGGTGATTCTTCTTGGCATCCAACATTTACATTCTAATCACCAGTGATAATCAACTCAACACATCTTGATTGCATGTTTGGTCACTTTCAGACTGCAGAAGTTGGTAAAAATCTTCAATTACCTCTTCTTTGATATTAGTGGTTGGTGCATAAATTTGAATAATAGTAGTATTAACTGTTCTTCCTTGTAGGTGTATGGATATTATCCTAACACTGACAGCATTGTACTTCAGGACAGATCTTGAAACATTCTTTGTGATGATGAATGCCATACCATTCCTTTTCAAACTGTCATTCCCAGCACAGTAGATCATATCGTTGTCTGATTCAAAATGGCCAAAACCAGTCCATTTCAGCTCACTAATGCCTAGGGTTACAGGTGAGGAGAGACAACTCAGGGACGCCCAATGCAACAGATAGGAAGAGCAGGAGAAAGGGGATTAAAGGCCAGGAACCTGGACAGAAGAGCAGTCAGCCCCAGGGTTACAGGTGAGAAGAGACAACTCAGGGACACCTAAAGCAGCAGGCAGGAAGAGCAGGAGAAAGGGGATTAAAAGCCAGGAAGCCAG
>NW_006931016.1:0-713 GCF_000298275.1 Orycteropus afer afer
TTTGGAATGGGTACAAATATGGATCTCTTCCAGTCAGTTGGCCATGTAGCTGTCTTCCAAATCTCTTGGCATAACTGAGTGAGTGCCTCCAATGGGGCATTCATTTGTTGAAATATCTCAACAGGTATTCCGTCAATTCCCAGAGCCTTGTTCTTCACCATTTCTTTCATTGCAGCTTTGACTTCCATTAAGGTTGAGGTGAGTGGAAAATGGTACAGTGCTTTCTTAGAAAGTTAGAGAAATATGTAATCCAGCAACCCCACTGTTAGGTATATATCCTAAAGAACTGAGAGCTGGGACACGAACCAACATATGTATACCCAGTGCTGTTCATCGCAGCACTATTCACAACAGCAAAGAGATGGAAACAACCTAAGTGCCCATCAACAGTAAATGGATAAAAAATAAACTATAGTGTATACATACAATGGAATACTATGCAACATTAAAGAACAATGAAGCATGTGAGAAACACCTCATAATGTGGATGGACTTGGAAGACATTATGTTGAATGAAAAGTCAATCACAAAAGGACAAATAATGTAAATAATGGAAATAAGTCCACTACTATAAAAAGCCTTGGGAGCTCTGATAGCATAGTGCCTAAGGCACTTGATTGCTAACCAGAAGGCTGGCGGTTCAAACCCACCAGCCACTCCTCATAAGGAAGGTTGGGCAATCCTACTTCCGTAGTGATACTGCCTCGGAAACC
>NW_006931016.1:1968-4219 GCF_000298275.1 Orycteropus afer afer
TACAGTCCCACCAGCAGTGTATGAGAGTCCCAATCTCTCCACAACCTCGCCAGCATTTGTTATTTTCTGTCTTGTTGAACTTTGATACTAGTGCACCAGCCACTCTTCTGAAGGAAGGTTGGGCAATCTAATTCCGTAGTGATACTGCCTCGGAAACCCAAGGAGGGGTCATTATGAGTTGAGTCCGACTCGATAGCACCTAACAACAACAACACAGTATCACTAAGGAAAAAGATGACACAGAGAGGTACTCAAGAGTTTACAGACAACAAAAGTAAACGTACAATCCTGCATTATCAGTGATAACAAACATTAATCGACAACTGGAACATAGGTAGAAAGGCAAGATGATCAGGTATGAATACGTGAAAGAGACTATACTCACCACTATATACGAGTTTGGCAGACAATATTTCTACATAAGTATATACGTGTACTGAAAAAAAGGTCAATGTGTATAGTAGAGCTAAGAGAGGGCAAAGTTATGAAAACTTCTTAGCCATAATCAAACACCATGAGGGAGTAGGTTGCTGGGCCTGTGAGCTCAGGATCATAGTTGTAGGGACACGATAATCAACTGGCATAACATAGTCCACAAAGATACTGTTCTACATCCTACTTTGGTGGATAGTGTGACTATGGTCTTAAAAGCTTGCAAGTAGCCATCTAAGGTGCAACTATTGATCTCTCCTCATCTAGAACAAAAAAGAGCGAAGAAAATCAAAGATGCATGCAAACAATTTATCCAAGGGACTAATGGACTATGTGAACCTCAGTCTCCACAACTGGTTCTCAGAAGAACTAGATGGCTGCTGGCTACCAACCTGAAAGGAATCAAAATTGGAGATCCTGCATGGAGTGGGATAGACGCTCTGGTGGTTCAGTGCCTAAGGCATTTGACTGCTAATCAGGAGGTTGGTGGTTCAAACACACCAACTGCTCTCCAGAAGAAATATGGGGCAATCTAGTTGGATAAAGTTTACCACCTCAGAAACCCAAGGGGGGCTGGTATGAGTCAGAATCAGTTAGTTAGCAGTGAGTTTGGTTTGGTTTGGACAGAATGGGAGAAAAATGTGGAACAAATCACAAAATAATAAAAAGACCAGGCTTACCGGTCGGATAGAGACTGGTGGAACTATGGCCCTTAGTCTCTTCAGGCCTAGAACTGAACTCACTCCTGTGGCTCAACTTTCAGCCAAACAATAGATAGGCCTATGAGGTAAATAATAACTCCAGGGAGGTATGCACTCCTTAGAACAATCGAACATAAGAAATCAAAAGGACAACATTGCCCAGGGGTAAAGCTCAGAAGGCAGGAATGGACAGGAAAGAAGGACAAAGGAAAATGACAACCAGAAGGAGGAAGTGGGAAGAGTGCTGTTACACTGTGGTGATTGTAATCAATGTAATCAACGTCGTCAGGAAACAAAATGTGTAAAAAACCATTTGCTCTGTAAACTCTCACTCCAATCACAATATTATAAAAAAAGGGGGGGGGGAAGCCATGGTTAATTTCATGTTATCTCAAGTTCATTTCAATAATTAAAAAAAAAAAAAAAAAAAAACCACAACAACCAATGAGATACCACCTCACACCCACTAGAATGGCTTTATAATAAAAAATACAGATATCCCCACTTTTGAAAGTTCGCTTTAAGCCACTTCACTTTTCAACCTTTGCTTTTATGAAAGATCGGTATTAGTATATTTTCGCTAACCGAAAGAAATCCAAATAGACAATCTGTGTGCTCAGACAGAGCCTGGATGTCCTGCCCTGCCCTCCACCGATTTTTTTTTTCTTTTTTTCTTTTTAGCTTTCTTTTTTCTGGTGATCAGTTTGCTTGTATTTGTCTGTTTTCAAACAACTAATATTACTAATACTTTTGTCCCTTTAATTATTATTCTTAATCTTCCCCTTTCCAAGTCCTAGTTTTCAGCATTTTTTCTTTTCCCTGTGCCTGGTTGAAATTTTTTTCTTTTTAAATTTAAGGGGTCCCCCCCCCCCTTTTTTCTCATGGTTAACCCTGTTCCTTGATTTTCTTTTTGCATTTTTCCCATTTTTTAAAAATTTATTATTCTTCTCTACTTTTTTTTTCTTAGTGCCCTATCCCCAGATATTGCAGGTTTTCTTGTTTTTTTTTCTTTTTTTTTTTGGTTACTGTTCCTGTGTGATTACATGGTGTGTTTTTTGTCCATGGGCTTTTAGTTTTTTGATGGTTATTCAATTGTAATTTGTGTCTAACTGACTAGG
>NW_006931017.1:0-1286 GCF_000298275.1 Orycteropus afer afer
TTTTCAAACTGTCATTCCCGGCATAGTAGATCATATGGTTGTCTGATTCAAAATGGCCAAAACCAGTCCATTTCAGCTCACTAATGCCGAGGGTAGGACCTAAGAATTAAACTAAAAATCAGCCCTGCTAGCCAGGGACTACATGGAGGACTGCTCTGGTGGCTAAAGAATAAAAGGAGAAGCAGCGAAGAGGAAGGTGGCTGAGCTGTGGACTTTTGCTTGTCCAGAGTGTGCAGCAATTTTGACTGCTTACAAGCCAGTTGAACATTTTGGATATTTGAAGTGACAGTGTTCTCAACAGTCCAGGGACTTAAGAATAGGACCTGCTTGCTGAGAACCACAAGGAAATTCTGGATAAAGAATACTGGAAAGGTACGACATTCTCCTTGTTATGATTATATCCCACACGAAATGGTGTGAACGAAGGTGCGGCCATCTCTCATTCCCACACACCTTCTAGGCTGGCAGGAGTTCTGTACCAGTCCATGTGCTTGGTCAGAGCCTGGGTGCCCTGCCCCACCATACCCCAATTTCTTTTCTTTTCTTTTTTTTTTTTCAGTTCATTTTTGTCTGTTTTAAAACTACTACTATTATTATTACCTTTGTCTGTTTTATTATTATTATTTGCTCTTCCCTTCTCAGGTTCTAATTCTCAGATTTTTTTTTTTTTTCTTTTCCCTGTTCCTGGTTCCAATTTTTTTCTTTCTCATGATTAACCCCATTGCTTGTTTTTCTTTTTTAATTTTTCCCATTTTTTTCTTCATTATCCTCCTTCTCTACCTTTTCCTCTTATTGCCCTCTTCCCAGATTATGGGGTGTCTGTATTTTGTTTTCTTTTTGTTTTATTCCCTTTTCTCTTTTTTTGGTTACTGTTCCTGTGTGATTACATAGTGTGCTTTTTGTCCATTTCCTTTTACTTATTTGGTGGTTATTCAATTGCTACTTCGTCTAACTGAGTGCGAGACAACAAAAGTCCCTATATGACACAGCTACACCCACACCTCCTACAGCTTCATTTACTGACTGAGAGTCACCACCTCCTTCTCCACCAATGGGCCAACAATAAACAGCCACCAAGAAGAACTTGACTCACCCTTAGATGCTCTTCACAAATAGTTAACAGAGATCGAAATACAACAATGTTACAATGTCTCAGAGAAAACAGACTATCAAAGTTCACACAAAGAAACAAAATAAAGTGCTAGAAACAAGGGAGCAAGATACAGACCCAGAACGCATCCCTGAGGAAGAAGCAGCATTATAACTCTCTGATAAGGAATTCAAAA
>NW_006931017.1:1810-2973 GCF_000298275.1 Orycteropus afer afer
AAAACAAAATGAAGATAGCCTAAGGTTTGTGTGCAATAATCACAAAAGGAATAATCTACATGTCATTGGAATTCCAGAACAGGAAGAGAAAAATAAAACCATTGAGAAAATTGTCCAAGATTTTGAAGGAGAACATCCCTGATGTAATGAAAGATGAGAATATATCCATTCAGGAAGTCCAACGAACCCCAAACAGGATAGACCCCAAAAGATAGTCACCAAGATATATCATCATCAAGCTCATCAAAACCAAAGACAAAGACAGAATCCTGAGTGCAGCACAAGAAAAACAAAAAGCTACAAAGGACAACCAGTAAGAATAAGCTCTGATTTCTAAGCAGAAACCATGCAAGTGAGAAGGCAATGGGATGGTATATATAAAACCCTGAAAAAGAAAAATTTTCAACCAAGAATTACATGTTATTAGGTGCCATCGAGTCATTTCCAACTCATAGTGATTCTGGTTCTAGATTATATGCCACTTCCTGAAATGGATGAAGATGAACCATGTCCTTTTGGTACAGTGATTCTGTGTATTCCTGCCATATTCTCTTGACGTTTCTTGCATCATTCAATATTTTGCCCATAGAATCTCTCAATATTGCAACTCGAGGCTTAAATTTTTTCTCCAATTCTTTCAGCTTGAGAAATGCTGAGCACATTCTTCCCTTTTGGTTTTCAAACTCCAGATCTTTGCACATTTCATTATAGTAATTGGTTTTGTCTGCTTGAGCTGCTCGTTGAAATCTTCTGTTCAACTTTCTTATCTTGTCATTTCTTCCATTGGCTTTAGCTTCTCTCCGCTCAAGGACAAGTTTCAGAGTCTCTTCTGTCATTCATTTTGGTCTTCTCTTCCTTTCTTGTCTTTTTAGTGATCTCTTGCTTTCTTTATGGATAATGTTCTTGATATCCTCCCACAATTTTTCTGTTTTTCAGTCATTGGTGTTCAATGCATCAAATCTATTCTTTAGATGGTCTCTAACTCCAAGAGGGATATATTCAAGATCATATTTTGGCTCTATTGGACTTATTTTAATTGCCTTCAACTTCAAGTTGAACTTGCATATGAACAGTTGATGGTCTGTTCCACAATCAGCTCCTGGCCTAGTTTTGGCTGAATATATTCAGCTTTTCCACCGGCTCTTGCCACAGATGTAGTCAAT
>NW_006931017.1:4263-4946 GCF_000298275.1 Orycteropus afer afer
TGGACTAGGCAGAAAGACTGCACAGACCCTCTTCAACAAAGAAAAGGGAAACCAATTAACACAAACACAGAAGATAATCCTGGACCCCTGAGCCTGGAAGGGAAGGATATAGAAGTGGACTAAACCCCAAGTAGCAGAAGAATTTGAGTGAAAATACCAAAAAAGGAGAAAGACGGAGCTGCAGTCTGGCAGCGATCCTGAGTGATCCTGATGGCACAGACACCTTGAAGATTCCTGAGTGGTGGTAGGACTTAAGAATTAACCTAACAATCATCCTGCTGGCCAGGGATTGCACGGAGGACTGTGCACGAGAGTGGGCGAACAAACGGAGAAGGTGAACAGAAAGGTGGACTGAGCTGTGAACTTTTGCTGGTCCAGAGGGTGCCACCATTTTGAAGGTTTAAAAAGCAGCTTGACTATTTTGGATATTGAAAGAGACAGTGATCTCACAGATTCCTGAGGCATAAGAACACGTTCTGCTTTCCAGCAACCCCAAAGACACTTGGGACCTGCAAGACTGACAAGTTTTTTGAAGGTTATTCGATTGTAATTTGTGTCTAATTGAGTGGTAGACAACAACAGTCCCCGTAAGACACAACTACACCCACACCTCCTGCAACTTCACTTACTGAGTGACAGCTACTACCTCCTTCTCCACCAATGGGCCAATGATAAAAAACCAC
>NW_006931018.1:0-936 GCF_000298275.1 Orycteropus afer afer
TTTTTTTTTTCGAACTTACCTACTTTTAGCTTTTGAGAACAAAAAAATATAAACACCTGAAGTTTTTTCTCTGTTGATGAAACTCTTGTCCCTGATTCATGCTAACTGTAAATTATATATATTTTTCCTTTCTTTGGTTTTTGACTCATATTCTTCTAATCAAATCAAACTGGGCTTCTGTTCATTGAAAACTGAACACTGATCATACTCAACTCTAAAATGGAATCTAATTCTATCTTCCAAACTTAAGACAAATTTTCCAGACTAGTTAAGAGAGATTTATAATACAACACAATAGAGCATAGGCTATAGAATTGCCTTCAATATGATTTATAGCAGGCTGGTGTTGAAATACTTAATTTACACCTACGTCTGTATGTTCTTGATTCTACCTTAGCGAATATGTTTGATGTAATATTGCCAGATATGTACAGATAGTTTTATCATCATCTTCTTAAGACTCATTTAAGCCAAATAAGTGTTTTTTAAAGTTCATTTTGATAAAACCAAATGATGAATCAGTTTACAAAACTTAACCCTTTATGTATTTTATTTTCTTATCTTAATTGGAATATTGAAGTAGGATTGGCAGGGATGAGGCACTAGTGGGTAACAAAACAGTTAAAGTATAAAGAATCATTTTTTAAAAAACCCACTTAGGTGTTTTACATAGCACATATTTGTTAGACTAGCCCTGGAATATAAAGAAAATGAAGGTAAGAAATTAGCCCACCTTGTGCTTTGTCATTATAAAATATTGGTTAAAAAAAAGAAAGTAACAATACTCCACTGAAAATGTGTGTGGGGCCAATTTCATTATTTTCATCCTTCTATAAAATACATAGGAGCTCTGGTAGCATAGTGCCTAAGGCACTTGACTACTAACCAGAAGGCTGGCGGTTCAAACCCACCAGCCACTCCTCAGAAGGAAGATGG
>NW_006931018.1:1386-2300 GCF_000298275.1 Orycteropus afer afer
TGTACCCAGAAAACTTGAATGATAGGAGATACAAAGCTGGGGGGTTTTGTTTTGTTTTTCAGTCTGAATCTTTCATATTTCTAAGTATTTCTAGAATTAAAAAAAAATTCTGTTCTTAAAAACTTCTACCAGATAACAAGGGTAAAAGTCTGCTCTGAAAGATAGTAAATTTTAAATTTTAATTCTACTCTAAAAATAAAATTAAGATACTGCCAGCTTTTCCGTTGTGATCATTTTTTTCAGAGCTTCTGTGATAGGCTTAGGAAATTAAATTTTAGCCTGAGTTGTTGGGAGATTTTAAAGTTATTTATGTTATTCAACAGGATGTGGAGATTACATTTTCAGGATCTTTGGGAATCCCCAAATATTTCTTTTTCTGTTAGGAAAATATTATATATCAAGCCATCTCTCCCTGTCTTCTTTCTTAAGCTTCTGTTGATGTTTTTCTTTCTTTCAGCATATAATCAAGTTTCACAGAGCTTCTAAGGCGAACAAGAAGCCAGTTCAGTTACCTCGGGGAATGGTGAAGTCGCTGCTGTATCAGATCCTGGATGGCATTCACTACCTGCACGCTAACTGGGTGTTGCACAGGGATTTGGTAAGTCGATCTGTGGTGGGTTTCAGCTAGAAAGAAGCCTTTACAGCTGGGCGCTCGTCTACGTGTCTCTCGATAGCACTGTGTTTTCCATATGCTGAGGCTGCAGGCCTGCAAACGTTCCGGAAGGCGTGGGAGTGCGACAGTCTCAAAGCACAGCCCAGTCTTGTGCTTTCTGTACTGTGCACCCGGCTTCCCTACAGAGGTGAAACAAAGCTTATTTGTTTGCCTAAGCTTTTGTTTCCTTTTAAGGCTGTCAATAGTGTTAATTTGTTTTACATTCATTATGGATACCAGATAGCCTCTAAAATTGATATGG
>NW_006931018.1:3230-4106 GCF_000298275.1 Orycteropus afer afer
CTGTTCTTTACTTTGTAAAGGCAGAAACTTTAATTCAGTTTCTATAGCTGTGCATTCATTTCCATCCATTATAAACACAGTGCTGACACTGGTCACTTTGTAAGGACATGTGTTTTAGTGACGCATGTGGGGAAACCACGTAGAGTGTGAGAGAGACCTGATCTGGCCTCACGTGCAGACATTGTTATTGAGCTGTTTACATTAAGACCGATAACAGCAGAAATTTGGTTGCAGGAACTTTTTTCCTTTCTGTACATTTTATTTTTACTAGAATTACATATTATTTACAAACAGTGGATTTGCAGAACAGAAATAAGGCAAACGGCTTTGGCTGTATATGAAGCTAAAAGTAAATTTTGGTCTCTAGGGATGGAAACAAGTTAGGGGAAAAATTATTACTACTTTTGAGCTACTGATCTTTTTTATGATTGCTAAAAGAATGAAAGCTCTGTGACTAAGTGGCTTTTTATTTGCATACAGTCAGTTTTGCCAAGATAGCTCCAGGTTTTCTTTTCTTTGTGAATTAGTTTTACTCCAGTTTATAAATACTTATGTTTATGAGATAAAGACAAACTGATGTTTTTAAGTTGGTATTTAAATTTGTGGGAGCTCTGGGGGCATGGTGCCTAAGGCACTTGACTTGACTACCGTAGTGATACTGCCTTGGAAACCCAAGGAGGGGTTGCTATGAGTCAGGTCTGACTTGACAGTACATAACAACAACAACAACAACAACAATTTAAATTTGTATGTTAATAATAGGAGCTCTGGTAGCATAGTGGCTAAAACACTTGACTGCTAACCAGAAGGCTGGCGGTTCAAACCCACCAGCCACTCCTCGGAAGGAAGGTTGGGCAATCTACTTCCGTAGTGATA
>NW_006931019.1:0-4213 GCF_000298275.1 Orycteropus afer afer
ATGGCACCTACAATAAGAACAACAAGTATCAAAGACTAATTAGGTAACACACAGGACCATCTCATGGAAGAGTATTAAAATTTATTGATCACATGGCATCTACTGTGCACAAATAAGAAACAAGCAGTGTCCCTCCCAAGGCCAATGTTAGAGAGAGGTGTTCACAAGGATCCCACCAGCTGCAATGTTACATATTTCCCAGCTTCATTACCACTGTTCTCCATAGCCATGACAGTCTCTGCATAATAAGGGGACAGGAGAAAAGATTTCTGACACCATAGCTAGTGGTCTAATCTACTCTTTGAGAGTCTAATGTGTAAAACAGGAGCAGTAAGTTCTTCGCAATGCTTTGGTGACCTCATGTTACCTAAACTTTGTACATCAGTAGAACCAGATTGTATCAGAGGGAATCAGTGCATAGGGTAGTGTTCCAAAGACATTAGCTGGAACAACTGAGAGAACAAGAACTCATTAACAAATGTCTGCCTTTTTGATGGCATTCTGCCTTAATGCCATATAAGAAAAGGGAAGGAGGTCAGACAGAGAAACTGAAAAATTTCAGCCTGAGTTCAGTCTAAGTATCTTTTAGTGTTATATATGATTAATGGTGTTGTTTTTGTTGTTTGATTAATATTGGTTTTTTGTTGCCATGACTCCAACTCATGGAAATCCCATGTAGAACAGAATAAAATGTTGCCTGGTCTTGTTCTGGCTTCATGACTGTTGGGAAGCTCTGGGCATTGCCGCAGCTGAAGGGCATTTGTAGCTCACATAGAGGCTCATTGCCAGCACTACACCACAAGCGTTTCATTGGCTGAGTTTTGGAAGTTCATCCTCAGGTCCTCCTTCCTGGTCTGTCGTGGTCTGTACCCTCTGCTGAAACCTGTCCACCATGCATGACCCTGGGGGTACGTGAAATACCAGTGGCACCACTTCCAGCCTTGCAGCAACTGGCAAGCCACCACAGGACGACAGACGGACAGACGGGTGCTGGATGCTGAATACCAGTCCTCTGTAAAGCCCTTGTCTGTCTTCCTCATCAGGGAATTCCTTCTGCTGCCCTGCCTTCAGATATCGTTTTGTTGGCTTGTTGTAGAACGCACTGTATCACAGGTAGCCTGTCTCCCAGATAGACTGCACGCACTTTCAAAGCAGAGACATAACCGGGCACCTACATGTACCAAAGATGGTTCTTGGTGCTGGCAACGTGGTGAGTGCAGGAATGGCTTCAGCTATCTGGTGGACCTCTTTCTGGAATGCCTGCCTTTACTGCAGAGTCTGGAAAGACCAGACCTAGCACTGCCCAGAATCTGTGGGAGCTAGGAATTGGGGTGCAAAGCAGATTGCAATAGTAGCTGCCTTTTCATGTGATATGGAAAGCAGACTTGTGGAGCCATCCTTGCTCTGCTATTTGGCTATTTCCATTGCTGGGCAAGGTGTGGAGACGCTGGTGGTAGGAGGTGGTGGCTGCAGCCATGGAAGCAGCTTTCTGAGCGCAGCTTGCTGGTACGCTCTGTTCTTGAAAGCCGCACTTCCTAAGACAGCTTCCTGATTCCTCTTCCAGCCACTCCAACAATTGTGTAAGCACCTAATTCCCTGCATCAAACCCCTTTTCTTCTGCTTAAAACACCTAGGGAACTTTTGTTTTCCTGCACTGAACACTGACAGCTACAAATGATCAATAACCCACTGTCCTTGAGTTGATTCTGATTCACAGCGCCCCTAGAGGACGGAGTGGAACTTCCCCATGGGGTTTCCAAGGCTATCAGTCTTTACAGAAGCCGACTGCCATGCCACTCTTCCACAGGTAGGCTGGTGAGTTTGAACCTCAGACTTTTCAATTTGCAGCCGAATGCTTAACCACTGTGGCACCAGGGCTCCTGATAGGTGGTAAATAAATTTTTCCCTTTTCGTGTTTGTGCTCAGGAGTAAGAGGTTAAAATACAGGAAATACTTGAATGCCTGCCAATGGGGGAATGCGGTTCATTAATGGTAAGGAAATAACTAATGGGATATTTTTCTGACATTAAAATTTATAACATGAAGGAAAAGCATCAAAAACAATTCGTTTTCTAAATTTTGGGCCAGTAAACCAAAACAAAAAATGTCTGTCATGATTATACCTCTATGTAAATTGTTATACAAGGATTAATATTATTAGTAAACAGAACAATAAAATAATTGTTATGTTTGGTGAGTATATAAATGGCATTCTTATCCATTTGAAGTTTCTATATAAAAAAATTGTTTTAGTAAAAATAATTTGAGAAATACAGAGACTATGTAGCAGGCTCCATATGGAAGTCATAAAGCAGACGAAATGATCTGAAAAATAAACCAGAGGAACCAGGGTGTAATTTAGTTTAAAAGTTGTATTAATAAACTATATGTAACGTAATCTTCTGTCTTTCATATATGAAATGTGCTTCTAGACTATCAGCATATGCACCTATTGAACTGCTTTTCCAATTTATTCATACAATCAGCAAATATATGAGCCATGCACGCTGGCAGCAGAGGATGTAGCACAGCCAAGTCTGCTTTCCAAGCTGTGCCAGCCTTCCTGCAATCTCCTATCAGCATCGAGCCCTGCACCTTCCTACCCACGTGTCCTCCATGGAGAAATTAGATCCCAGAGCAGTGGAGGAAGTTCACAGCTGGAGCCTCAGCCTCTCTGAAAAAGGAGATAACGGTTTCCACTATTAAAGAGAGATTATAGGTTAGAAGCAGGTAAAATGGCAAGAAGTCCCTGGTGGCACGTGTGGTTAAGCATTCTACTACTAAGTGAACATCTGACAGTTCAGAGACATCTTGGAAGAAAGTCCTGGAACTCTGCTTCCAAAAAGACCCAGCCATTGAAAACCCTATGGAAGGTCACAGGCATCGGAGTACAGTTCCACACTGAAGCACATGCGGTCGCCATGAGTCAGAATCAACTTGATGGTGACTGGTTTGGTTTTGGCTCCTAACAACAAGGATTATAGCTCATCATTTCAAGTCACAGAGGGTGGAATTGTTAGAAGATGAACCAGAAAAACCCAAGTAGGGAAAATAAAAGGAAAACACAAGAGAAGAGGCAAAAAAAAAAAAAGGGGGGGGGGGTTTTCATGCATTGATAAAAACTGGATGTGACTAATTCAGCATTTACTGCTTTGCTTATTTTTGTCTGGAAGGTAGAAAAATAATTGCAAATCTATACACTGTGCAAGTATGTTTTGTCATTTGGAAAAAAAACAAAATCCTATGATATTTCCTTATTTGGGAGTCATTGGAAAAAAAGGGCAGAGTATCCCTTCTCTCCTTGGAGGCAGGCATGTTTTTCTTCACATAATACAGAAACATTTTTGTATGTAATACAAAGAGCTCAGGTATAACAGGAAACATCTAGTCAACCTCATAATAGCTTCTCTTGTGTGTCTAGCACTGTGGTCCCTGTATTTGAAACCAGTGAGTGGAAACCTCTCTGGACGTTTTCATAGAGACTTGTAGCACAACCTGGATTGGCTTGGCTTGAAGAAAGAGCAGCAAGGCAAAGTTTCTCCGAGCACCAAGATGTTCTGACTCACCCCTTGAGACGGGGTCATGGAGATGGTCCGTGTGTGAAGAGCTCCTCTGTCCTGGCTGACAAGCCTGTAGGAGACAGTTTTGGAATGTAAGTCCAGTTCACCTCTACACCAGAAGTGCCAAACTAGGTCACAAGCTAAAAACTTCCCTAGTAGTTGTGCTTTGTTTGACCCCATGGTGTGGCCCAAATTTAAATTCAAATTAGTTATTGAAATGGTAGAAGAAATGCTACATGAATATGTATGGTTTTTTGGCTTCTTTTGAAAACCAGGAAGAACCAGTGCCCTGAGCCTGCCTGCCTTCAGGACAACAATTTCTGGAGCTGGGTAGTGACTTTGGGTAGAGCCTAAGCCCAAATCCCCACCACTCTCTATTGCTTCTCTAGCACGGGGATTAAGAATTCCCTTATACCTGGACCAATTCACTCTTTTATTTTGTGTGTGAGATACTACTATGCATTTGAGTATGCCTGCAGAGTTCTTGGCTACATCCAGTCCCTGTAATATATAAGAGGTTCCAGCCTTTATGTTCAGTGTTGACACACACACACACACACACACACACAAACTAGCTTGCTATGTGACTGTAAGATCCCTGGATGGCTCAAACGGTTTTCACTCAACTACTAATCAAAAGGTTGGTGGTTACG
>NW_006931020.1:0-4234 GCF_000298275.1 Orycteropus afer afer
AATCTATATGCTGAGCAAATAATCCGAGAATCTGGACTATATGAAGAAAAATGTGGCATCAGGATTGGAGGAAGAATCATTAACAACCTGAGATACACTGATGATTCAACTTTGCTTGCTGAAAGTGAGGATGACTTGAGGTACTTACTTATGAAGATTGAGGAACACAGTGTGCAGTATGGATTACATCTCAATATATAAAGAAGACAAAAATCCTCACAACTGGACCCATAAGCAGCATCATGATAAATGGAGAAAAGATTGAGGTTGGCAAAGAATTCATGTTGTTTATTTCTACAATCGAGGCCAATGGAAGCAGCATCAGGACATTAGATGACATGTAGCACTGGGCAGGTGGGCTGTGAAGGAACTCTTTCAAGTGCTGAGGAGCAAGGATGTCTCCTTGAAGACTAATGTGTGCCTGACACTAGCCATGATATTTCCAATCACCTCGTATACATGTGAGAGCTGGACAATGAATAAGGAAGACCAAAGAAGAGTTGATGCTTTTGAGTTGTGGTGCTGGCGAAGAATCCTGAAGGTACCATGGACTGCCAAAAGAACTAACAGATCTCTCCTGGAGGAAGTGCAGTCGAGATGCTCCTTGGAAGTGATGATGGCCAGACTTTGTGTCACCTACTTTGTCATGTTGTCAGAGGCGACCATTCCCTGGAGAAGGATGTCATGCTTGGCAAGGTGGAGGGTTGACAAAAGAGGGGAAGGCCTTTAATGAAATGGATTGACATGGTGGCTGCGACTATGGGCTTAAGTATAGCAAGGATCATAGAGCTGGTGCAGGATCGGGCAATGTTTCATTCTGCTGTGCATGGGGTCGCTATGAGTCAGAAACGACTTGATGGCACCTAAAAACAACAACAACAAATTTAGGAGGAATATAAACAAGGTCATATTTTGGCTCTCGTGGACTTGTTTTAATTGCCTTCAGCTTCAACTTGAACTTGCATATGAGCAACTGATAATCTGTTCCACAGTCAGCTACTGACCTTGTTTTAGCTGAAAATATTGAGCCTCTTTCCACAGATGTTATCAGTTTGATTCCTATGTCCTCCATCTGGCAAAGTTAATGTGTATAGCCATCATTTGTGTTGTAGAAAAAATATATTTGTGATGAATATGTCGTTGGTGTTGCAAATTATATTGTGTGATCTCCTGTGTTATTTCTATCACCAAGGCCATATTTTCCAACAACCTGTGATTCTCCTTTGTTTCCAACTTCTGCATTCCTATCACCAGTGATAATCAACACATCTTGATTGCATGTTTGGTCAGTTTCAGACTGCAGAAGTTGGTTAAAATCTTCATTGTCCTCATCTTTTGCTTTGCTGATTGGTGTGTAAGTTTCAATAATAGTAGTATTAACTGGCCTTTCCTGTAGGCATATATATATATAACCAAACCAAACTCACTGCCATTGAGTTGATTCCAACTCATAGCAACTCCCCCTTGGGTATCCAAGGTGATAAATCTTTATTGAAGCAGACTGTTTCATCTTTCTTCTGCAAAGCAGCTAGTGGGATTGAACTGCCAAACTTTTGGTTAACAGCCAAATGCCTTAACCACTGTACCACAAGCTATAGATAGATGATACAATTGTAGATAGATATAGAGATATAGAGATATAAATTTCACTGGTTTTGCTTCTCTAAAGAACTCAACCTACGACAAGGATAGTGTCCTCTATTAATCTCAGTTCTTGTGCCTCCACTGAGATTCCAAGAAATAAGAAAATTCCTCCCAACACCAATACCCCATTGCACATTGAATTGTTGCTCCCTATCCCTAAATCTTGATACTTCTATTCTCCACTTCAGAATTTAAGCTCTATCATATTCCATGTTGGAGGGACCAAATCCTTTTATCAATTTATTTCAGTGTGAAAGAAAATCACAAGAAGTGATTTCACCTCCACTTAGCTGATACTTATCATTATGTATACATTACAACATATTCAAAATCCCTGAGCTGTCACTTCTTACAAAGCTGAAAGAAGGAGGCTAATACTTCGATCAAAACCAGGATCAGTGCTCTTGCTACCTTACACATCTTCATGTGCTCATGGGTATTTATCTCTGTGCATAATATTCAAACACATCCATGTGAATGCCTCTGATTTTTTATATGACATCTGTATTTCTCTCTTTCTTTGATCAAGTTCCTTTACTTGATTTTTCTATTATTTTATTTGTATTCATGTGTGTGAAAACAAATGTGTAGAGGCAAGTCTGAATCTTCCTTAAAATTTGTAAAAGATAATTTTTTATATAAGGACACCTAAACTTGATAACTTGGACCAATAATTGAACTGTTGTTGTTGTTGTTATTATTTGCCGTCGAGTCGGCCCCGACTCACAGCAACCCCTCCTTGGGTTTCCGAGGCAGTATCACTACGGAAGTAGGATTGCCCTACCTTCCTTCCGAGGAGTAATAGGTAGTGAATAATTGTTATGATGGTGATAATGACAGTGATGGTGGTGATGGTAATGATGATGATGATGATGATGATGATGATAGTAATGATGATGCTAATGGTGATGGTGATGATGATAGCTAACATCTGTGCAGGGCCTGCTGTATGTGAGATCCTGTACTTAACACATTCTATGTATTATCATCCACCCCAGGAGAGAGAAACTAGGTTTACCCCAATTTAAGAAATGAGGCACAGAGTGGAGAGTGAATTTTCCCAAGGTCACAAGTAAGATCCCTTCTAGATACGAAATGTTTTAGCCCTATGGTTGAAAGAAAGAAAATCTCTGAGTGTCCTTCTGAGAAATCGTGGACTTGGATAAAAACTCCTGCCTTGTAATAGGAGGGACAGTATTGGCAGAAAATGCTAATGAGAGGTCACAAGTGGAGAATAAAGAACAAGATGAGCAGGAGAGGAGTGAGGGCAGTAAAACTCTAATGAGCTGTGTGAGGAGGAAGACTCAGGGACCAACTGCTTGGAAAGGAAGAGGAGTCAAGCCCAACATCCTCCCTGGGGAGAAACACTGGGTTGCAATCCATCCTGCTCAGGTAACCTCCAGCTACCACTGCTAACAAGGACCATAGCCTTCCTCCTCTGAAGAGCAATTGTGCAAAGAGGTAATTTCATTTTGTGCTATTAGCCACCATAGTTCATTGGATTAAGAGTAAAACCTATAATATCACATCCTAGCTGGAAAATTTTGCACATCCTGAACTAGGATACAAAAATGCATAACATCCTCATCACTTTCACACCTCCTAGCTAATGGAGCCCCAATCCCTGACACCTGTAAGGGGTGTAAGCACCTGCCAATAGACTTCTGGCCCCATTGTTAAAAATGAAACTGGATGTAGTCAGAAGCCAGTGTGTCATCCAATAAGCCAACAGCCCCAAAGTCAGCAAGACCATCATTTGGAAATTGTTCTCCTCCCCCACCTCAGTCTGTTTCACAGACTTCAAATTGATCTGTCTAATCTCTTATCTGTAGCTATGAAATTGTATTTCCCTCTTAATAGGCCTACAAATGTTATAGATGAATAGTTCAATAGCAGGCAGAGCAGGGAGTAGCAGGAATACTAAACAGGGAAATTAGCTCCTCGCACCCACAGCCAGAGCCACTATTCACTGCATGCCTGGAATTTCAATCAGCCTCAGACTCTGGCTGCCCTCAGCCTGGACAGCTATGCTGAAGAGGGTGAGGGTGGAGGCAAGCACTGCACACCCTCAGTTACACACCTTTAAACAGCACATCTACTCCAGTGGGGACATGCAAGTATGCAAAGAGTGAGATAAGCAACACTGATGGGGTCAAGGCAAGACAAGAGGTGGGAGCAAGGAGAACTGGATCCCCAGGCCCTCTCTCATAGGAATATCACTTTTTTGTCAGATACCCCTTTCTCTTTCTGCTCTCACAAAACTAAGCTTGTATCCCTTTGGCTTATGTCTCCTTTAGCTCCCCACTGACTTGAGGATATTGCCTCAGTCTCTGAATTTTGCACTGTATTCAATGTCCTTCATTATTTTGACCCCACTTTTTATCCCAAACACTCCACCCTCCACATCTTTCCCATCCTTGCTCACTGTGACTTCCTGCCCAGGCCTTTGCTCTTAGTCCCTGCTGCCTGGGTACCCATCTTTCCTCTCCTTCTTCACTGGCATGACTCCACTTGACTTCCCAGATAGAACAGGCTCTCTCAGGAAGCTGTTCGAAGCCACTGGTAGCCATGCTCTCTGTAGAAGGTTGAA
>NW_006931021.1:0-2604 GCF_000298275.1 Orycteropus afer afer
GCTCAGGGGTCCAAGATTATCTTCTGTGTCTGTGTTAATTGGTTTCCCTTTTCTTTGTTGAAGAGGGTCTGTGCAATCCTTCTGCCTAGTCTGCCATCTTGCCCCACCTCCTCATGTCCTAGCTTTCACTTGTTTAGCATATATACCTAGTAGTGGGATTGTCGGATCAAATGGTGTTTCTATTTGTAACTTTTTCTAGAAGTGCCATACCATTTTCCATAGTGGTTGTAGAAATTCCACCAGCTGTGTATGAGTGTTCCAATCTCTCCACACCCTTAAGAGCATTTGTTATTTTCTGTCTTATTGAACTTTTCTATTATTACTGGGGGGAGATGGTATCTCATTGTTGTTTTGATTTGCATATCTCCAATGGCTAATGATTGTGAGCATTTCTTCATGTGTGTATTTGCTGCCTGAATATATTCTTTGGTGAAATGTCTGTTCATGTCCTCTGCCAATTTTTTAAGCAGATTGTTTGTCTTCTTGCTGTTGAAGTGTTGAAGTTTTCTATAAATTTTAGAGATAAGCCCCTTATTGGGTATGTCATTGTCAAATATTTTTTCCCAATCTGTAGGTTCTCTTTTTACTCTTTTGGAGAAGTCTTTCGATGAGCATAAGAATTTGATTTTTAGAAAGTCCCAGTTATCTAATTTATCTTCTGCTATTTCTACATTTTCCATTATGTTTGATAGTCTATTTATGCCATAAATTAAGTCATGAACTATAAGTTTTAAGTTTTACATTTAGGTCTTTGATCCATCTTACTTTGTGTGTATGGTGTGAGATATGGATCTTTTTTCATTTTTATGCAAATAGATATCCAGTTTTGCCAGCAGTTTGTTAAAGAGACTATCTCTTCCCCCTTTTAATGGATTTCAGCCCTTTGTCAAAGATCAGCTGTCCAGGCAGTGTAGGTAAGATGGTGGAATAGGGAGAAAGACTGCACAGACCCTCTTCAACAAAGAAAAGGGGACCAATTAACACAGGCACAGAAGATAATCCTGGACCCCTGAGCCCTGAAGGGAAGGATATAGAAGTGGACTAAAGCCCAACTAGCAGAAGAATTTGCATGAAAATGCCAAAAAAGGAGACATATGGAGCTGTGGTCTAGCAGCGATCCTGAGCAAGCCTGATGGCACAGCACAGACAGCTTGGAGAGTGCCGAGTGGTGGTAGGACCTAAGAATTAACCTAAAAATCAGCCCTGCTAGCCAGGGACCACATGGAGGACTGCTCTGGTGGCTGGAGAATAAAACCGAAGCACCAGCAAAGAGAAAGGTGGACTGAGCTGTGGACCTCAGCCTGTCCAGAGGGTGCCGCCATTTTGAATGTTTACAAGTGGCTTGACCATTTTGGATATTTAAAGAGACAGTGCTCTCCCAGATTCCAGGGGCTTAAGAACAGGTTCTGCTTCCCAGTAACCCCAAGGACACTCTGGACCTGGACGACTGAAAAGGTGCGACATTCCCCTTGTTACTCTTACACCCCACACCCCTTGGTGAATGGAGGTACAGCCATCCCCCACTCCCACCGACCTTCTGGGCCTGCAGGAACTCCATCCCAGTCTGTGTGCTCAGCAGAGCCTGGGTGCCCTGCCCTGCCCTCCCCCAATTTTTTTTCTTTTCTTTTTCTTTTTTTCTGGTTTTTAGTTTGCTTGTTTTAGTCTGTTTTAAAACTACTATTATTATTAATACCTTTGTATTTTTCACTATTATTCCTTATTCTTCCCCTCCCAGGTCCCAGTTTTCAGCTCTTTTTCTTTTCCCTGTTCATGGTTGCAATCTTTTTTTTTTCTTTTTTATCTCCTGGTTAACCCTGTTACTTGTTTTTCTTTTTGCATTTTTCCCATTTTTTTTCTTCATTATACTCCTTCTCTACCTTTTTTCTCTTATTGCCCTATATCCAGCTATTACAGGTCTTCATGTTTTTCTTTCTTCTTCTTTTTCCCTTTTTTCTTTTTTTGGTTACTGTTCCTGTGTGGTTACATGGTGTATTTTTTGTCCATGTGATTTTAGTTTTTTGATGGTTATTCAGTTGTAATTTTTGTTTAATTGAGCAGGAGACAACAACAGTCCCCATAAGACACAACTACACCCATACCTCCTGCAACTTCACTTACTGACTGAAAGCCACCACTTGCTTCTCCATCCATGGGTCAACAATGAAAAACCACCAAGAAGAGCCTGAATCACCCTTGGCTGCTCTTCACAAACAGTTGACAGAGATCTTAATACAACAATGCCACGAGGCCTTGAAGACAACAGACCATCATAGTCCACACAAAGAAGTAAGATAAAATGGTAGAAACAAAGAAACAGGATACAGATCCACAACACATTCCTGAGGAAGAAGCAGCATTGGAACTCTCTGATAAGGAATTCAAAAAAATGATATTTAGTTATCTTCAAAGGATTGAGAGACAGACCAAAGAAGACACAGAAAAAAACCCTAGAAGAATTTGGAAGAAAATACAAGAACAAAATGACAAAATAAATAAAAATTAGAAATGATTCTAAATCTACAGATAGAAGTCCAGAAGATTAATACTAAATTGTCAGAAATAGATAACACATTGGAAGGGCAAAGGAGCAGAACTGATGCAATG
>NW_006931021.1:3019-3769 GCF_000298275.1 Orycteropus afer afer
CAGATAAGCAGAAACTAAGGGAATTTGTTAAAACCAGACCAACCTTACAAAAGATGCTAAAGGGAGTCCTTTGAACAGAGAACCAAAAATAACAAGTAACAACCAACCATTAATACACAAGATGACATAACCCAGAAACTACAGCTATGGACATATCCATATTTGAACATATCCAAAGTAAAATGAGCCTACAAGACTGTAAACAGGGAACCAGAGACATCAATTGGCAAGTGAGGACAACTACAAACAAAAAGAGGGAAAATGCTGTCTAGTTACAGAACTTCTAAATGGTGAGGAAGTTAAGAGAGTTGCCAGATAGAATGGACTGTTCTAAACTCGGGGAGAAAATGATAAATCATAGGGTAACCTCAAAGAAAAATGATAAACCTTCATATCACAATGAAAAAGAGGACAAGCACAAATATTGAGCAAATACTAAAACAACAGCAACAGAGGAAATGATAACATGATTCATAAACATAACGAGGTCAGCACAGAAAATAATATGGAACAATGAAACCAGGGACATCATGAAAAAACACATAACAAAAAACGACAGCAACTAATTCATACTTATCAATAAGTACACTGAATGATAATGGATTAAATGCACCACTAAAGAGATGGAGAGTTGCAGATTGGATAAGAAAACACAACCCATCAACATGCTGTCTACAAGAGACACACCTTAGAGACAAAGAAAAAATAGACTAAAAATCAAAGGTTGGAAGAAGATATATCAAGCAAATG
>NW_006931022.1:0-2163 GCF_000298275.1 Orycteropus afer afer
AGTCTATTGGCTAGGATTTTGTTGAAGATTTTTGCATCTATGTTCATAAGGGATATTGGTCTATAGTTTTCCTTTTGAGTGATGTCTTTGCCTGGTTTTAGTATCATGGTTATGCTTGTTTCATAAAATGACTTAGGAAGGATTCCCTCCTTTTGTATGTTTTGGAATGATTTGAGTAGGATTGGTATCAGTTCTTCTCTGACGTTTTTGTAGAATTCTCCAGTGAAACCATCTGGACCAGGACTTTTTTTACTTGGTAATTTTTTGATGACCTGTTCAGATTCTTCTTTTGTGATGGACCTGTTCAATTTTTCAACATCAATTTCTTCCAGATTTTCAAATTTGTTGGAATACAGTTCTTCATAGTATCCTCATATTATCCTTTTTATTTCAGTTAGTTCTGTTGTGATGTCACCCATTTTGTTTCTTATTTGTGTTATTTGTATCTTCTCTCTCTTTTCCTTGTTAAATTTGCCAGTGGTTTGTCAATTTTATTGATCTTTCCAAAAAACAATATCTGGCCTTGTTGATTTTTCTATTGCCCTTCTATTTTCTGTTTCATTGATTACTGCTCAAATCTTTATTATTTTCTTTCTTCTGGTGCCTGCAGTCTTTTCTTGCTTCTCTTTTTCTAATTGTTGGAGATGTTGGTTTAAAGTGTTCATTTCTTCTTTTTGATGTGTGCAGTTATTGCTATATATTGGCCTTTGATCACTGCTTTTGCTGTGTTCCAAAGATTTTGGTATGTTGTGTTTTCATTCTCGTTTTATTCAAGGAATTTTCAAGTTTCAATTTTTATTTCTTCTCCTACCCACTATTTCTCAAGGAGGGTATTGTTCAGTTTCCATGTGTTTACTCTTTTTCTGTTGATCTTCCTATTGTTGATTTCCAATTTGATGGCATTATGATCTGAGAAGATGCTTTGCAGTATTTCAATGTTTTTAAATTTATGAAGGCTTGCTTTGTAGCCTAACATATGGTCTATCCTGGAAAATGTTCCATGTGTACTGGAGAAGAATGTATATTGTGCTGCTGTTGAGTGAAGTGCTTTGTAGATGTCTATAAGATGAAGTTGGTGGATTTTATTGTTTAGTTCTTCTGCATCTTTTTTTAGTTTCTTTCCAGTTGTTCTATCTTTCAATGAAAGTGGTGTATTAAAGTCCCCCAGTATGACTGTGGAATCATTATTTGGCTTTTCAACTCTTTTAAAGTCTGATTTATGTATTTTGGGGCTCTTTCATTGGGTCCATTGATATTTATTATGGTTATATCTTCATGTTGAAATGATCCTTTTATCATCATATAATGTCCTTCCTTCTCTCATCTGGTGGTTTTTGTCTTAAAGTCAATTTGATCAGAAATTAATATTGCCACTCCTGCTCTGCTACAGTTGTCATTTGCTTGATATATCTTTTTCCAACCTTTGATTTTTAGTCTATTTTTGTCTTTACCTCTAAGATTTGTCTCTTGTAGGTAAGATATTGCTGGGTTTTATTTTCTTATCCAATCTGTAACTCTCCATCTCTTGAGTGGTGCTTTTAATCCATTAACATTCAGTATAATTATTGACAAGTATAAATTTGTTGCTGTCATTTTGTTATGTGTTTTTTCATGGTGTCCCTGCTTTCTTTATTCCATATTATTTCCTGCGCTGAGCTCATTGTGTTTGTGAATCCTGTTATCATTTCCTTTGTTGCTGTTGTTTTAGCATTTACTTAATATTTGTGCTTGTCCTCTTCTTTATTGTGCTGTGAAGGTTTATCATTTTTCTTTGAGATTACCCTATAATTTATAATTTTCTCCTTGAGTTTAGAACAGTCCATTCTATCTTGCAACCCTCTTAACTTCCTCACCATTTAGAAGTTCTTTAATTACACATTATTTTCCCTCTTTTTGTTTGTAGTAGTCCTCATTTGCAAATTGATGTCTCTGGTTTCCTGTTTACAATCTGAAGCTCAATTTACTTTGGACATGTCCATAGCTGTGGTTTCTGGGTTATGTCATCTTGTGTATTAATGGTCAGTTGTTATTTGCTATTTTTGGTTCTCTGTTCCAAGGACTCCCTTTAGTATCTCTTGTAAGGTTGGTCTGAAGTTAACAAATTCCCTTAGCTTCTGTTTATCTGGAAATCCACCATCATAATTCCACCATCATATTTGAGGC
>NW_006931022.1:4637-5114 GCF_000298275.1 Orycteropus afer afer
GATGGAGTTCTTTTGGGCCCAGAAGTTGGGTGGGAGTGGGGGATGGCCGCACCTCCATTCACCAAGCAGGTGTTGGGTATAAGAGTAACAAGGGGAATGTCACACCTTTTTCAGTCATCCAGGTCCAGAGTGTCCTTGGGGTTACTGGCAAGCAGAACCTGTTCTTAAGACCCTGGAATCTGGGAGAGCATTGTCTCTTTAAATATCCAAAATGGTCAAGCTGCTTGTAAACATTCAAAATGGTTGTGCCCTCTGGACAGACAAAAGTCCACTGCTCAGCCCACCTTCCTCTTTGCTTCTGCTTCACCTTTTATTCTCCAGCCACCAGAGCAGTCCTCTCTGCAGTCCCTGGCTAGCAGGGCTGATTTTTAGGTTAATTCTTACATCCTACCACCACTCAACAATCTCCAAGCTGTCTGCCTTCAGGATCGCTGCCAGACAGCAGCTCCGTATGTGTCCTTTTTTGGTATTTTCATG
>NW_006931023.1:0-900 GCF_000298275.1 Orycteropus afer afer
TTTGATGTTTGAGGTGTAAATGTGAAAATAGTAATATTATCTGATCTTCCTTGTAGGTGTATGGATACTATCTTATCACTGACACTGTTGTACTTGAGGATATATCTTGAAGCATTTTTTGTGACAATGGATGCCATATCATTCCTATTCAATTTCTCATTCTCTGCATAGTAGATCATATGGTTGTCTGATTCAAAATGGACAAAATCAGTGCATTTTAGTTCACTAATACCTAGGACATTGATCTGTGTTCCACTTCATTTTTGACAACTTCCAATTTTCCTTGACTCATACTTCATACATTACATGTTCTGATTTTTAATGGATGTTTACAGCTGTTTCTTCTTACCTTGAATCATGCCACATCACCAAGTGTAGGTCCAAAAACTTTACTCTATCCACATCATTAAGGTTGGCTCTATTCTGAGGAGGCAGCTGTTTTCCAGTAATATCTTGAGCATTATCTGACCTGAGGTGCTCATCTTCTGACACTATATCATGCAATGTTTCAGTGCTATTCCTAAACTTTTCCACTAATATATCAGAGAGTTTTTCACTTCTATTCATAAGGTTGTCACTGACAAATTCTTTGAGAAGTGGATGGTCTCCTCCTTCTTCCACGTATGTCTTAGTCTTAGTCTGGAAACTCCACTGAAATGCTGTGTAAACCTGCTGGCACTTGAAACACTGGTGGCATAGCCTCCAGCCTCACAGCAACACACAAGCCACCACAGTATGACAAACTGATCATCTCTCTTAGCTTTTCCAAACTACTCTGCTCACTTCCTGATCTCCCTTAGCTGTTCTTAACCACTGTCAGCTCATTTCCTTGTATTGATATTTACCAAATGCTGGAAAAGTTGAAGTATAATCACTCACCTATCTCCAATTTTGCTCATC
>NW_006931023.1:1537-4355 GCF_000298275.1 Orycteropus afer afer
TCCAACTACAAAAGATGGAAGCTATCATAGTTAGGACCACATCATAGGGAAGTGAATAGTCTGTAGCAATAATCTAATCAAACACAATACATAAATAAAACTTAGTTAAAAAAAAAAAAAAAGATAAGTAAACGGCATGGAGTATGGTAAAATTTTGAAGAGGCCTCCACATGGGAGTGTATAGGTAAATACTCTGTCGCATGCAGCACAATGCATGGTTATCAAGTTGCATTTAACTCATAGTGCCTTTATAGGACAGAGTAGATCTACCCCATAGGATTTCCAAGGCTGTAATCTTTACTATAGCAGGCTACCACATCGTGGCCCCTTGCAGTGTCTAATAGAGTCAAACAACCAACCTTTCAGGTAACAGCCCAGCACTTAATAACTGCACCACCAGAGCTCCTTGGACAACCTGTAGACCTACAAAAATGCATATTGAAAGGTAGACAGAAAGGCTGGAAGAGACACTGGATAAGCATTGCCTGCAGATTATTTGTGAAGCTAAAATGGTTTTGCTCACAAAACCTCTTCAAATGTCATGAACATTATTGAATTATAATTATGTGTAAAGCTACATATAGGAACATATTTTTTTGCTCATGTTCATTATTGTGTTATATTGTACTCAGAAACATTTTTATATGTTTTTTTCATTTTATCCAGATTTTAGTGTAATGCATTTTCTAGAACTACTGACATTCTACAGCTTTTGTTACAGTTAAATAATTAACATAGTTTACTCTGACATTGAAAATCATAACTTGTTATGAAATCTGGCAAATTTATAAGCAATATTCCTTCATAAAATGTTATCACAACAGAGATTTATTATTGAATGTGAACATGAACACCCACCCATGTGTGTATAACTGTGTGTAGTTAAAATTGTATAAATGTATTGGCATTTTTTTCTAATTTTGGTATTGAAAGAGACAATAGGCCTTTAAAAGAGCATAATATCTGATGCTACTTATTATGCTTTTTGTTTGGTCCATTAGTTACAGAGAACAGATTTAGTCATATTTATTGGTTCTTCTCTCCCTATTTAATTAGCCTCAAAGATAGTCACTCTGTTATATATAATGTTAACTTGAAATTTGAATGTAAATTGAAATATGTAGACTTGACCTCTGTATATGTACTCTTCTTAATTTATGTAAAAAACACTATTTTAAAAAACATTCTCTGATAATGGAGCTGGCTCAGGACCAGAGGATGTTTTGTTCTGCTGTGCATAGGGTTGCTGAGTCTGAGATGACTCAATGGCACCTAACAACAACAATAATAAAAAAATATATATGTTTGATATTCTTATTTATTTCATTTTATAAATGATCTTTATTGAGGTACAATTTATACACAATCAAATGAGCATATTTGCATTGGGAAGTTAGATAAGCTTGATAAAATTATGGACCTATGCAACTACTACCTGGGATAAAGAGAAAAATCATCCTCAAATATACTTTGGAGTCAATTGGGAGTCCTGCTCCTTAAGTAGATAATGATTTTGTCTGTTCTAGATTTCACATATAGTGAATCATACATTATGCACCTTATTTTGCATGTTCTCTTGACTCAGTATTACGATTCTGAGATTCAGTTATGTTTTGTTTGTTTCAGTATTTATTTATTATTCTTATTATTTCTAAGTAGTCCCCATTATCTACATATACAATACTTTGTTTATCCATTCACTTACTAATTCATAGCTGTTTTTTTTCCACTTTGTAGCTATTATGAATAAAGCTCGCTTTTTGACAAGTCTCTCAGTGACCTATGTTTTCACTTCTCCTTGGTAATAGCTAGAATATCCATTTATTTCATCACCGTTTGTTGAGAAGACTTTCACCATTGCCTTGTCTTCTAAAGTCCATTGAGTCTGAGAATTCCCCTATCATTTATAAATTTCTTGTCCTATTTAAATGTGTCATTTTTTCTGGCCACTTTCTAGATTTTATATTTATCTTTGTATTTTATCAATTTAACTATAATGTGCCTAGACGTTTTTTCATTTGTTTATTTGTTTGTTTTTTGTTTTTACCCCATAGGGGATTTCTGAGATTTTAGATATGGAACTAAATGTTATTCATCAAATATTACAAAATTGTGGCCATTGTCCTTCATTTTTTTTTTTCCTTCTTCCTATCCAGTCTTGCTCTGAGAATTAAACTACGTGTAAAATAGACCATTTGAAATTCTTTTAATTGGTCTCTGGGGTTTCATTTATTTATATATGTTCTCTCTTTTTTTCCCCTTTTAATCCATATACATATTCTTGCACGTTTACTGAACTTTTCTCTGATGTTAATACCATCAAATGAATCTTTCATATCATTGTCTATGTTTTCAATCTTGAATTTACCTTTGGAACTTATAAATTATTTTCATTTTTCTCTATTCCCTGTGGTTTCAATCATTAAAATCATCTTATCCTTTAAATCCTGTGCATATGCTACTTGACAATAATCATATTCCTCTTTATTTGCATATCTAATTAGTTAATTGGGAGTAATGGTAGCATAGTGCCTAAGGGACTTGACTGCTAACCAGAAGGTTGGCAGTTCAAACCCACCAGCCACTGCTGGGAAAGAAGATTGGCAATCTACTTCCATAAGGATACTGTCTCAGAAACCCAAGGAGGGGTCGGTATGAGTCGAAGGTGACTCAACAGCTTATAACAACAACAACAATTAGTTAATTAATTAATTACTTGTTTGTTGAATACCAGACAATTGTGAATATATGTACAGTAAAACCTGTGTAAGGCAGACTTTGTCAGAGAAGAAAAGTTCAACTATGCTCCATTAAATTG
>NW_006931024.1:0-807 GCF_000298275.1 Orycteropus afer afer
CCTGGTTGAGGACTGGCCAGCTGAAGTAGTATTTCCTATGATGAGACTGGTAATCAACTTCATGGTGGAATCTACTATGAGCAGCTGAGTAGCTGCCTCACGGATGTGATCTGCTTCCTGTATATAAGGAAAAGTCATGGGAATGGTCTCTAGCTTATGGCACACTTGAACCCTGCATGTAGCCAAGTCATTGTTCAGCAGCCTGCCACGCTCTGCCAATCTTGGGACTTTTAATGGACTTGAATTAACAGCCTGCCTTGTGGTTTGGTAATCGGGACTGTGCCTTATTACTTGTCAACCTTGGGCTTGTCGGTCTCAGTACGCAGCAGCTGTCTGAGTGAAGAAAAGCCTCTAGCTTCATTGGGTCAGGAGAAGGAGGTAGAGATGAAGCCCAAGGTTGAGGGATCTTCACCCAGCCCATAGAGCCTAGTACTTTGAACTTCAAATTGTAAGAATAAACTCCTGTTTGTTAAGGTCATCTCATTGAAGATCTATTCCTGTCAGAGTGACACTAGGTAACCAGAAAAGTAGGGGTAAAGTGGAAGCACTTAATCACCAAGGACAAGGTGAGTATGGGTGCTGTTAAGGACAGCACATTCACAGCAATAATCATAATAGTCTATCTCACAGAGACCTATGGTATTGGCTGGTTGGTTATTTGGTCATGGTGACCCTAACCAAAAAAAAAAAAAAAAACCAAACTCACTGCTGTGGAGCAGGATCCACCCAAAACACAGCCTGGCTACTGCAGGAAAAAAGAAAAACTCATTTACTAGGTGACCCAAACTAAAAAAAAAAAAAAAAAAA
>NW_006931024.1:4132-4593 GCF_000298275.1 Orycteropus afer afer
AAATAAGTTTTATTGAAACATACATCTGGTGGATGGGCTGAGGCTTAAAGTAGCTTCAGCCTGTTTCCATAAGGTTTTACAGCCTTGGATACCCTAAGGGGGTTGTTATGAGTCAGAATCAGCTCAATGACAGTGGCTTTGGGTTTGGCTTTAACACACTTTCTTGATAAAATTCTCAACAAGATAGTAATAAAAGATCTCATTAAAACAATATATTCACGATTTTTAAAAAAGTAGAAACAACCCAAATATCCATCAGTGGATGAATGGATAAACAAAATGCAGTGTATACAGACAATGGAATGAGAGAAATGAAGTCTTGATACATGCTACAACATAGATGAACTTTGAAGACATTAAGCTGACTAAGTTAATCACTGAGGGAAAATATTGTATGATCTCATTTATATGAAATGACAATAGCCAAATTATAGAGACTGAAGTTTATTAGTGATTAGGAA
>NW_006931025.1:0-510 GCF_000298275.1 Orycteropus afer afer
CCAAACTCACTGTCATCAAGTTGGATCCAACTCATAGCAACGCCTCCTTGGGTTTCTGATACAGTATCACTATGGAAATAGATTGCCCAATCTAACTTTCAAGGAGTGGCTGGTGGGTTAGAACCACCAGCCCTCTGGTTAGAAGTCAAATGTCTTCTTGTTGTTGTTGTTCTTGTTAGGTGCCATCAAGTCGTCTCTGACTCATAGTGTCCCTATGCACAGCAGAATGAAATACCACCCAGACCCGCACCAACTCCACAATTCTTGCTGTATTTGAGCCCATTGCCACAGCCACTGTGTCAATCCATCTCGTTGAGGGCCTTCCCCTCTCTTGTTGACCCTCCACCTTACCAAGCATGACAACCTTCTCCAGGGAATGGTCTCTTGTAATAATATGACCAAAGTAGGTGACATGAAGTCTGCCCATTCTTGCTTCCAAGGAGCATTCCAGCTGCACTTCCTCCAGGACAGATTTATTAGTTCTTTTAGCATTCTTCACCAGCACCACAA
>NW_006931025.1:2680-3316 GCF_000298275.1 Orycteropus afer afer
TCTTTGAAATCTTCTGTTCAGCTCTTTTATCTTGTCATTTCTTCCATTTGCTTTAGATACTCTCTGCTCAAGGGCAAGTTTCAGAGTCTCTTCTGGCATACATATTGATCTTTTCTTCTTTTCTCATCTTTTTGATGACCTCTTGCTTTCTGCATGGATAATGTTCTTGATGTCATCCCAAAATTCTTCCGGTTTTCGGTCATTAGTGTTCAATGCATCAAATCTATTCTTTAGATGGTCTCTAAATTCAGGAGGGATGTATTCAAGGTCATATTTTGACTTTCATGGACTAGTTTTAATTCTCTTCAACTTCAAGTTGAACTTCCATATGAGCAATCGATGGTCTGTCTGTTCCACAATCAGCTACTGGCTAGGTTTTGGCTGAAAATATTGAGCTTTTCCATTACCTCTTGCCACAGATGTAATTAGTGTCATTCCTGTGTACTCCATTTGGTGAAATCCATGTGTATAGCTACCATTTGTGTTGTTGAAATAAGGTATTTTCAATGAATAAGTTGTTGGTCTTGCAAAATTCTATCACGTGATCTCCAGCATTATTTCTGCCACCAAGGCCAAATTTTCCAACTACCAGTGATTCTTCTTTGTTTCCAACTTTTGCATTCCAGTCACCAGTGA
>NW_006931025.1:5235-6234 GCF_000298275.1 Orycteropus afer afer
CCAGCCTTCTGGTTAGCAGTCAAGTGCCTTAGGCACTATGCTACCAGAGCTCCTAGTCAAATGCCTTAGGTACATTTTATTAAAACAACAAGATCAAGAAGAAAAAAAAGAACAAAGAATTTCAAGCAAGGCAGAAAAATAATATTCTTTCCTAAGAAAAGCAAATATAATTAAAAAGTTAAAGAAGAACTGCAAGGGATTTAAAATGTGTTTTAAAACTGTATAGTACAAAATTCAAGGACAAAGCCCATTATCCAAATTGGTGATCCTCAAACTTCACTTTACCTAATAGTCACAGAGATTTTCAAACTCCATCTTCAGAAATTTTGTTTCCTGGGTGTAACCCAGGATATTTAACAAACATTCTAAATGATTCAGAATACAGGCTGCCCACCACAAAATGTGGATGGTGGATGTACATTGTCCTGTGTAAGCTGAGCCTCTGATGTCTTACTATGAAACACAGACCACCCTCTGGGAAGCACATCACAAAATATAAAGACTGGGACAATGTAGAGAAAGGGTTTTGACCATTACTTTGAAATCTACTGCAGGGGGTATACTACGGTAAGTACCAATTCTGTTAATAAAACAATGATACAAAAAAGAAGAGCAAATTTCAAATTAGGAAATAAAGCTGAGTATCTCACAGCAATTGATTATATTATCTGCCTAAATTAGCAGTAGCTTGTCATAGAGAGAAAATGTATCAGTATCACCCAGTTCTGAAAATTTTAATTCAAAATGTAGCCATGGTATAAAGAAAGCAAGGCTACTGATATATAGTTAGAGAAAAAGTATGCAATACTCTCATTTTGTCATAAATTTCTTAAATAAAGTAAAATAGGGAATGTAACACTCCTGCTTGAGGCAGTATTTTTCAAAGTATAATAATTTGGCCACTCCATCAGAATCACTTGGGTTGCTTGTTTAAAACTCAGTATCACAACTTAGTTCCACTGAATCAGAATTTCTGAGGGTATAGGACAATAGGATAAA
>NW_006931026.1:0-2574 GCF_000298275.1 Orycteropus afer afer
GCTGCATCTTAGATGGCCACTTGAAAGCTTTTAAGACCCCAGTTGCTACTCACAAATGTAGGATGTGGAACAAGGCTTTTATGTATTTTGTTGTGCCAATTGAATCTGGTGTCCCCAGTACTATGGTCTTGAGATGGTAGATCTATTGGATCTCTCTCTGGTACACCACTTTCAATCAAAGATAGAACAGCTGGAAAGAAACTCAACAAAGATGCAAAAGAACTAAACAATACAATCCAACAACTTGACCTTATACACATCTACAGAGCACTTCACCCAACAACAGCACAATATACATTCTCTTCCAGTGCACATGGAACATTCTCTAGGATAGGCCATATGTTAGGTCATAAAGCAAGCTTTAATAAATTTAAAAACATTGAAATACTGCAAAGCATCTTCTCAGATCACAATGCTATCAAATTAGAAATCAACAATAAGAAGATGAATGGAAAAAAAGCAAACATATGGAAACCAACAAGACCCCCCCTTAAGAAAGACTGCATAATAGAAGAAATAAAAAATGAAATTAAAAAATTCCTTGAATCAAATGAGAATGAAAACACAACATATGAAAATCTTTGGGACACAGTAAAAGCAGGGATCAGAGGCCAATTTATAGCAATAAATGTACACATCAAAAAGGAAGAAAGACCCAAAATCAACATTTTATCTTCAATAAAAATAGAAAAAACAGCAATAAAAGCCTGCAGTCACCAGAAGAAAAGTAATAATAAAGATGTAAGCAGAAATAAATGAAATGAAATAGAAAGACAATAGAAAAAAATCAACAAGATTAGAAGTTCATTTTTTGAAAAGATTAATAAAATTGACAAACCACTGGCAAATTTAACAAAGAAAAAGAGGGACAGAATACAAGTAACACAAATAAGAAGTGAATTGGGTGACATCACAACAAAACCACCTGAAACAAAAAGGATAATATCAGGATACTATGAAGAACTGTACTCCAACAAATTTGAAAATCTGGAAGAAATGGACAGATTTCTAGAAACCATTACTTATCTAAACTAACATAGACTGAGGTGGAAAAGTTGAACAGATCCATAACAAAAGAAGATATTGAACAGGTCATAACAAAATTACCAACAACAACAACAACAAAAGCCCTGGCCCAGACAGTTTCACTGTAGAATTCTACCAAATATTCAGAGAAGAACTGACACCAATCCTATTCAAACTATTCCAGAACACAGAAAAGGATGGAATCCTCCCTAATTCATTTTATGAAGCAAGCATTATCTTGATACCAAAACCAGGCAAAGACATCACTCAAAAGGAAAACTACAAACCAGTATTCCTCATGAATATAGATGTAAAAATCTTCAACAAAGTCCTAGCCAATAGACTCTAACATATCAAAAAATAATACATTATGATGAAGTAGGGTTGATATCAGGTATGCAAAGATGCTTCAACATTAGAAAAACAATCAACATCATCCATCACATAAATAAAACAAAGGAAAAGAACCACAATATCCTATCAATCAAATCAGAAAAGACATTTGATAAAATCCAACATCCATTCCTGATCAAAACTCTCAGCAAAATCTGAATAGAAGGGAAATTCCTCAACATAATAAAGGGCATATATGCAAAACTAATAGCCAACATTATTCAATGGAGAGAGACTGAAACAATTCCTCTTGCGAAAAGTAACCAGACAAGGATGCCCTCTATCACCACTTCTATTCAACATTGTATTAGAAGGCCTCGCCAGGGCCATGAGGCAAAAAAGGGAAATCAAAGGCATCCAAATCATTGAGGACGAAGTCAAACTATCCCTATTTGCTGATGATATGATCCTATACCTAGAATACCCAAGAGACTCAGTAAAAAAAATCTACTGGAACTAATTGAGAGATTTAGCATCGTGGCAGGATACAAGATCAACATCCAAAAATCAGTTGGATTCTTCTACACCAGCAAAGACATTGCTGTAAAAGATACAAGGAAATCAATACCGTTTATAATAGCTACCAAAAAAATAAAATACTTGGGAATAAATCTTACCAGGGACACAAAAGACTTATACAAAGAAAACTACAAATCACTACTTCAAGAAACCATAAGAGATCTACATAAATGGAAGAACATCCCATGCTTGTGGATAGGAAGATTGAACATTGTGAAAACGTCAGTTCTACCCAAAGCAATCTATACATTCAATACAATCTCAAACCAGATACCATCAACATTCTTTAAGGATATGGAAACACCAGTCACTAACTTTATATGGAAAGGAAAGAGACCTTGGATAAGCAAAGCATATCAAAGAAGAAGAACAAAGTAAGAAGTCTCACAATCCCAGCTCTTAAAACCTACTCTACAGCCACAGTAGTCGAAACTGCCTGGTATTGGTACAATGACAGACACACAGAACAATGGAATAGAATTGAGCACCCAGAAACAGATCCATCAACCTATGGTCAGCTGATCTGTGACAGAGGGCCGAAATCCATTAAATAGGGAAGAGATTGTCTCTGTAACAAATGGTGTTGGCAAAACCGGATATCCATTTGCAGAAAAATGAAACAAGATCTGTACCTCA
>NW_006931026.1:3344-4365 GCF_000298275.1 Orycteropus afer afer
AGTGTCTATCATGGTCACTAGCCATTAGAGAGATACAAATAAAAACAATGAGATACCATCTTGCCCCAGCACTAGTAGAAAAGTTCAAGACAGAAAATAACAAATGCTGGCTAGGATGTGGAGAGACTGGGACCCTCAAACACTGCTACTGGGACTGTCAAATGGTACAACCACTGTGGAAAGTAGTATGGTGGTTCCTTAAAAAGTTGGAATTAGAAATACCATTTGATCCAGCCATTCCATTACTAGGTATATAACCTAAAGAAGTGAGACCCATGACAAGAACTGACATATGCACACCCATGTTCACTGCAGCATTATTTACAATAGCCAAAAGATGGAAACAACCTAGGTGTCCATCAGCTGAAGAATGGATAACCAAACTGTGGTACAGATACACAATTGAATATTATGCAACTGAAGGAATAATGTAGAATTGGCCAAACACCGCTAACGTGGATAAACTTGCAGGACATTATGCTGAGTGAAATAATTCAATCCCAGAAGGACAAATATTGTATTAGTCCATTATTGTTAAAAGTCAAGGAAAGATTTATATATGGAAGGAAATATTCTTTGTTGGTTACTAGGGGTGGAGGGAAGGGGAGGGAACACTGTTAGATAGGTAGAGACAAATATTGATTTGGGTGAAGAGAAGGGCAATGTACCAAATATGAGTGATCAACATGGTGGCATTGAGGAAGAAGAAGACATAGAGAGGTACATAGGAGGTACAGACAACGAAGATGAACCCTTTTGCACATACAGTACTGCACTGTCAGTAAATACAAACATGGATCCAAGGGTGGATAGATGGGTAGACAGGCTGAACTATTTACATATGTCTATCAGGGAGGGGGAGCTCTGGTAGCGTAGTGCCTAAGGCACTTGACTGCTAACCAGAAGGCTGGCAGTTCAAACCCACCAGCCACTTCTCGGAAAGAAGGTTGGGCAATCTACTTCCGTAGTGATACCGCCTCAGAAACCCAAGGAGGGGTCGCTATGAGTTGGGTCCGACTCG
>NW_006931027.1:0-633 GCF_000298275.1 Orycteropus afer afer
GATTATTTGCTCCACATGCAGATTAAATAAGTATGGTGATAGAATACAACCCTGACACACTCCCTTCCTGATTTCAAACCATGGAGTATCTCCTTGTTCTGTTCAAGTGACAGCCTCCTGGTCTATGTACAGGTTCCTCATGAGCACAATCAAGTGTTCTGGAGTTCACATTCTTCTCAATGTTTATGCATAATTTGTTATGATCCACACAATCAAATGCTTTTGCACAGTCAATAAAACACAAGTAAACATCTTTCTGGTTTTCTTTGCCAAGATCCAACTGACATCAGCAATGATATCCCTCGCTCCACGTCCTCTTCTGAATCCAGCTTGCATTTCTGGAAGTTCCCTGTCAATATACTGCTGCTACCATTTTTTAATTATCTTCAGCAAGATTTTACTTCTGTGTAATATTAATTACACTGTTTGATAATTTCCACGTTCTGTGGGATCCCCTTTCTTTGGAATGGGCACAAATATGGATCTCTCCCAGTCAGTTGGCCAGGTAGCTGTCTTCCAAATTTCTTGGCAAAGCCAAGTGAGTGCTCCAGTGCGGCATCCATTTGTTGAAACATCTCAATGGGTATTCCATCAATTCCTGGAGCCTTGTTATTCACCAATTCCTTCAGTGCA
>NW_006931027.1:2868-3369 GCF_000298275.1 Orycteropus afer afer
AATAATCAACACATCTTGATTGCATGTTTGGTCAATTTCATACTGCAGAAGTTGGTAAAAATCTTCAATTTCTTAATCTTTGACTTTAGTGGTTGAACTTAAATAATAGTAGTATAAACTGGTCTTCCTTGTAGGCGTATGGATATTATTCTATCACTGACAGCATTGTACTTCAGGATAGATCTTGAAACAGTCTTTGTGACAATGAATGCCACACCATTCCTCTTCAATGTGTCATTCCCAGCATAGTAGATCATTTGGTTGTCTGATTCAAAATGGCCAAAACTAGTCCATTTCAGCTCACTAATGCCTAGAAGATAGATCTTTATGTTTTCCACTTCATTTCTGACAACTTCCAATTTTCCTCAATTCATACTTGGTACATTCCATGTTCTATTTATTAATGGATGTTTGCAGCTGTTTCTTCTCATTTTGAGTCATGCCACATCAGCAAATGGAGGTCCTGAAAGCTTTACTCCACTCACATCATTAAGGTCAGCT
>NW_006931027.1:4724-5233 GCF_000298275.1 Orycteropus afer afer
CCGTCGAGTCGGCCCCGACTCATAGCGACCCCTCCTTGGGTTTCCGAGGCAGTATCACTACGGAAGTAGGATTGCCCAACCTTCCTTCCGTCTAGTGACATCCAAACCCTGCCATTTGTCTACTAGCATCCAGGGTCTTAAATGGCTTAAAAGGACCCAACCACTCATCCAATCACCAAAAGTTCTTGCAGAAGACAAGTTACTCCTCTGTGGGTGACATGAGACCCGCTCACCCTGAAGATGAGACCCTACATATGGCAAGATAATAGCCCATGCAAATATAACGATCAACGAATCACTAAGAAAATTATTGATCAAAAGGAAGAAATGACAAGAGATCAATCCAAAAATGGGCCCTTGGACTACCCTGGCTTCATGTTAAGGGAGCAAGAGTGACTCTGAGGTATAGTGACAGGTGATTTAATTAATAATGCCATTCTCCCAATTGCCATCATATGAGTCTATTTTTTTCCCTTTATTTACACACTTATTTAATAGACTTTTTTTTT
>NW_006931028.1:0-4117 GCF_000298275.1 Orycteropus afer afer
TTCACTATCTGTGATATGGGGATGACACAACCTTGCTTGCTGAAAGTGAAGATGACGTGAAGCACTTACTAATGAAGATCAAAGACTACAGCCTTCAGTATGGATTACACCTCAACATAAAGAATACAAAAATCATCACAACTGGACCAATAAGCAATGTCATAAGAAATACAAAAAATTTAAAGTTGCCAAGGATTTCATTTTACTTGGATCCACAATCAACACCCAAGGAAGCAGCAGTCAAGAAACCAAACAATGTACTGCACTGGGTAAATCTGATGCAAAACACCTCTTTAAAGTGCTAAAAAGCAAAGATGTCACTTTGAATACTAAGGTGTGCCTGACCTAAGCCATGATCTTTTCAATAGCCTCATATGCATGTGAAAGCTGGACAATGAATAAAGAAGACTGAAGAAGAATTGATGCACCTCAATTGCTGTGTTAGCAAAGAATACTGACTGTATCTTGAACTGCTAGAAGAATGAACAAATCTGTCTTGGAGGAATACAGCTGGAATCCTCCTTAAATGTGAGAATGGCAACACTTCATGTCCTTTACTTTGGGCATGTTATCATAAGGGAATAGTCCCTGGAGAAGGATATCATTCTTGGTAAAGTAGAGGGTCAATGAAAAAGGGGAAGACCCTCAATGAGATGAATTGACTCAGTGGCTACAAAGATGAGCTCCAGCATAGCAACAATTATGAGGATGGCACAGGACCAGGCAATGTTTTGTTCTGTTGTGCAGAGGGTCGCTGTGAGTCAGAACCAACTTCATGGCACCTCACAACAACATAACAATTTCTATAAATATATTTTGGTTCTCTTTTCTCTTCTCCATTTCTTTAATTCTGACTCTCTTTGCCCATAAAGTTCTAATAAATTTCTGGAATTGTCATAGCCAAATGGGAGGGCCATGTCCCTAAAAACACCTGAAAAACCTTAGAATTTTGTATGAGATCATATATAAGATATTCACAGACATATATAAAACATAAATAGTATATCTTCTTCCATTTTACTTATCCTATTTCTCATTAGCAATAATAACCAGATTAAAACCACCAGATAATTACCAGTGAAAATACCCTTACGATGACATTTATTTGGTAAGCATTAAAGCAAAACTCAATCAGTATTTGATTCCAATATGACTCGTTTGTTAAGTAACATTTCCACACATGCATACCAATTAAAGATATAAGATGCTCTCTCTCGTGTAACAAGTGAGCTTTTTCAATGAAAAATGGGGAATGTAGTTATTCTCCTATGATCTAATTTTTGTCACACTATCCTACCATCAAAATCTGACACAGTGTGTTTTAAATGATTACCATGGTTATAAAATGGCAGTTTAGACTATTTGTGGCTTAGTAAGCAACTAAAATATAAACTTTCTAGATTTCTAAACATGAGATAAAAGTAATATTCTTTAACTTAAAATCCCTCACCTTTCAGACCAAATCTAATTATAGTTGAGGATTATGCAAAACATTTATATTTGTTAATCCAGCATTTCACATTTCAATATGCCAGAGAATCTTTGCATATTCATGATCAATTTCCATTTATTGGTATGATTAAAAATCACGGTAGTTTCATGACCAGTGAAGGTTAACAGGAACAAATATTGAGGAAAGCAATATAATTGACACTATAAATTATTAACATAGAGATATACACTAATTCTTACATTAAAACAATAGTGAGAAAACATTAAACTCTTGGTTTTGGATACATGCCAAACAGTTCTTTGTGGGGCCTAATGTAGTGCCTGTGGCAAAAAGAATAGTTTTGGTGGTATATTAAATTCTTCTGCTGTGTAGGAGTCATTCGTTAAATTATTAAGGATTTTTAGGAACTCCATAAAACAGAGTATGAAAGTGGTTTAGGATATATCGTAAAACCCCATTATCAAAATTAGCCCCAGGAACAGGAACAGATGCTGCCTTTGAAGGCCCAGAGGTGGATGACGATTGCCTGCTCAAGGAACTGAGCAAAGGTCAATATGGCTGGTCACTGACACACAGGCACTTCTCTATCCTTGTGTTTACCATTTTCCACTTTCCAAGGAAGCAGAGTATGTGGAGGAGCCCCAGGTTTGGAGCCAGGCAGGTCCAAACTGACGTTTTGTTTCTGACACTTAGTGTCATCTTAAATAAACTGCTCTATGCTTGAGGTTCATTATTAATAATATAGTAATAATAACAAATTAAATATTTGTCATAAAACTTTTATGTTAGAGCATTTGTGAAAACAACAAGGTAGAGTAATTTTCAATAAATGACATTTTTCCCATTTGTTAAAATTTTGAAGTGTTTCTATATGTTTATGGCTTGGTTTTAAATTCATAAAACTCAATCAATAATGAGGTTGCAAAGAAGTTGGATCACCTATACAGTCCTGGTGAGACTGTAAAATTTTACAGCTAACATTTTTGCAACACTAGACAACAGTTAGGAGCTCTGGTAGCATAGTGCCTAAGGGATTTGACTGCTAACCAGAAGGCTGGTGGTTCAAACCCACCAATTGCTCCTCAGAAGGAAGGATGGGCAATCTTCTTCCATAATGATACCACCTCGGAAACCCAAGAAGGGATCTCTATGGGGGGGTCCAACTCAACAGCACATAACAACAAAAAGACAACAGTTTTGCAGTTTCTTAGTAAACTGTGTGTGCAATTGTCATATGGCCTAGCAATTGTACTTTTGATAATATATCCCAGAGAAGTGAAAATTTACGTTTACACAAAAATCTATACTTGAATATGCATAACAGCTTTATTCATAATAACCCAAAACTAGAAACAATCCAGATATCTTTCACTAGGTGAGAGGTTAAACACACTGTGATACATCCATACCATGGAATACTACTCAGTGATGAAAGGAATTAGCTGAATCTCCAGGGAACTAACTTGAGTGAGTAAAAGCAATTTTAAATGTAGCATACTGTATGATTCCATTTATATAATTACTCTCAAAATGAAAAAAAAAAAAAATTAGTTATTGCCAAGGATTAGAGATGAAAGAGAGGGAAGGAGCAAAGTAGATGTGGTTATTGAAGGACAATTTTTATTTTAAGAAAGTGGGTGGTGTGGAATTAATCTGTATCTTGACTCTGGTGGTCACAGGAATCTACATATGTGATAAAACTACATAGAACTACATATACACACACAGAGAGGAGTGCATGTAAAAACTCATAAAACCTGAATAAATTTGAAGGATTGTACCAATGTCAATTTCTTAGTGGTGATATTGTACTATGGTTATATAGGCTATTACTATTAGAGGATATTGAGTGAAGGGTACTTAGGATACAAGTTTCTTACAATTGTACATGAATCTACCATTACCTCAAAATAAAAAGGTTTCTAATAAAAGAAAGTAGCCCTGTCTGCAGTCAACTGGTGAGGCTTATTAAAAAAAAAAAAAAAGACTCAATCTAGTTATGCATTATTACCTATGTCTCAAATATTTATTATATAGGGAGTTCTGGCAAGATGTCGGACTAGGCAGAAGGATTGCACAGACCCTCTTCAACAAAGAAAAGGGAAACAAATTAACACAGACACAGAAGATAATCTTGGACCCCTGAGCCTTGAAGGGAAGGATACAGAATTGGACTAAACCCCAACTAGCAGAAGAATTTGCGTGAAAATACCAAAAAAAGGAGACATACGGAGCTGCGGTCTGACAGCGAACTGAGTGACACTGACAGTACAGGTGGCTCGGAGATTCCCGACTGGTGGTAGGACCTAAGAATTAACCTAAAATTCACCCTGCTAGCCAGGGACTGCACGGACTGTGCACGGTGGCTGGGGAACAAACAGAGAAGGTGAACAGAAAGGTGGGCTAAGTTGTGGACTTTTGCCAGTCCAGAGGATGCCGCCATTTTGTAGGTTTAAAAAACGGCTTGACTATTTTGGATATTTAAAGAGACAGTGCTCTCGCAGATTCCTGTGGTGGTAGGACTTAAGAATTAACTTAAAAATCACCCTGCTAACCAGGGACTGCATGGACTGTGCACTGTGGCTGGGGAAAAAACGGAGAAGGTAAAGACAAAGGTGGGCGGAGCCGTGGACTTTTGCCAGTCCGGAGGATGCCACCATTTTG